>NC_134704.1:52506754-52701754 GCF_043290135.1 Rhipicephalus microplus | reverse complement strand
TAACGCAAGAGTAAAAAAAAAAAAAACAATTTCACATGTTTTCGTGCAGTACTACTTCAACGACCACAAACAAATCGTCTGCGCAATTTTTCAGCACAGTCGCTTCCTACGAACTATACCTACGCCTCCGGCTGTACGGATGCGTAGATGGCTGCTTGTCTCGCACAAGTATTCGGCCCAATTGCTTACTCTTAAGCGGCGCTACGTACTGCCTTAATGATCGGGGTGCAACGAGATGGGAGGCGGGCGCCTAATCGTAGCAACTTGATCGATGTCAGTCGGCCAGCAATTTGCCCGCCCGGCGAAAGCTGGAATACGAACTCGACCAACGCGCACGCTTGCGGGTGGCGTCGTCAAACGGTTTTCCTGATGCATTAATCTCTTAAACGCCTCCCGCGCGCTGCGGTTTAGGCAATGCCCACTTATACGGTGAGAACTTCTCCAGTTTTTTTTTTTTAACTCCTATGTGACAACGGTCTCTTGGTTGTAACTCTGTGATTTTTGTCTATTTTCACAGCGTTTTATGTCCTTACAGTATTCGGGAATGGTGATTATTACTGATACTTACCGTTAAAATAGCTAATAATGTGACAGTTAGGTTGGTTTGTTTCAGGTGACCATAAAGCATAATCTGTAACTTTCGCATTGTTACAATTTATTTTTTACATCCTTCGATCGTTGCTAATGCTCTCTCATCTGTAAATCTTCATGAAATAAAAGACGCGTTCAGAGTAGCTCCTTAAACGGACGCTAAAGAGAAATGATGACTTGGTTTGATCGACAAACTGCACTCTGAAAACTCTAATGACACATGTTCCACTATCATAAGTTCCTCATTAGCGGAGAAAATGAAGTTTTAAGTTTCATTTTTAAATTTTGTATCGAAATCTGCGCACGAGACATCAGAATTCTCCAAATGTATTTTTTGCGTATTTTTAACGAAATTGACTTGATGACGTTTTCATACACCTCGTATGCTAGGTCTGTGGCTCCCGGAGATGGCAATGTTTTTCATTTTTATTGATTAGACGCTACGTAGGACCCAGTAGACACATTCATTATTTATGACGTCATGATGTCTCGTGCTGGAATCTGAAGCTGGCGTCTCCACCAGCATTTCCTTTTAGCGCTTTTTTTTTTTTGCTTACCGAGCGTTGTGTCGCGGTAAGAGTGTTGTTTTCGGGACTGTGAACCGAAGGCTTCACTAATATGTCAAAATCGCTTCTCACTTTAGTGTTTCTGTTCTAACTTCGAAGGTATTACGCGTCAAAACTATTATATGTGACCATGAGGTGAGCACTATTGGGCACTCCGGGTTACTTTCGAGTTTTTCAATGCGTATCTAACTCGACGTACACGAGTCTTCGTGCATTTTTCCCATATCGACATGAGGCCATAAGGAGTGAGAAACGTTCCCACGCTCTCGCGCTTAGCAGCGCTACGCCTCACCCGATACCATGCACGGTGGGTTTCCGTACTGCACGCTTTGTTTTCTTTGGGGTTTTTATTTCACATTTAAATGCGTGCTTGTGCTTCCACATTAGCTGTAGTTGTGTGTTAACGTTGCATAGTATTAGTGATCTCATTATAATTATATGCATGGGTCTGAGGTAGTAATAATATCTGACGTTCAACGTCCCGAAACCACGATTTTGTTATCAGATACGCCATCCGTAGTAGAGGGCTCCGGCAATTTCGAGCACTTGGGGTTCTTTAACGTGCACCCAAATTTTAGTATACACGGACCTTTAATTAGGTTGGGCCTAGGTTAGGTTTTAACTCGCTCGCTGGATTCCGTGCTGACCGGTTGTGCCCTCGCGATCTCCGACGACCGTCCAGCTTTGGCCGACTGGGTTGGTCTTAAGCCACCTCTTAACGCCGGCCCCTACAATGACGACAGCGTAGCTCTGGCCGACTGGATTAGCCCTACGCCATCTCCTGTTGCCGACAAGAGCTCTCGTCAGTGGTGCCCCGTCCACGGACTCCTGCGACTGTGTTTCATCTTTCCTATCTTCTGTTTACTTCCGTCGTCGCTCGGTGTCCCTGCGCATCTCTCTCTCTCTCTCTCTCTCTCTCTCTCTCTCTCTCTCTCTCTCTCTCTCTCTCTCTCTCTCCATATATATATATATATATATATATATATGTATATACACACAATTTAATCCTATTCTTTTAATCTCTTCTTACCCCCATCCCTTGTGAGCAACGGTTTAGGTGTCACACCAAATGCAGATAGTTAGGGGGCTCACTTTTCTCTTCTTTTTCCTTTTATAACCACATAATTAAAGTAACCACATAAGTAAGGTTAGGTTTAGATGCGGTTCGATATCAAGTGTGCTTCACTGCCAGCGTTGTAATGCCTGCTCGTCTCCTTTGTAAATTAGTAAAAGGGCACATGGTGTCTTTATCTGGATTTCGATAACGGAAAAAAACGTGCGCTATCCCGCTGCACCTATAGGTAGGGTCACGAAAGTGAATGACATGCCATTGAAGTAGCATCTTTGATGAACCACCATTCAGAATTTGAGAATCAGGACAAGCAGATTTTTTTCCTTACGTGCCTCCCACCCGTCAACGTACTACACACAATGCATTCATTGTCCGTTCATACCTTCGTGTGCGCCATACATATAACTGATTCCAAACGAGACCAACTTTGTATAGTGGCAACATACCGGTATACACTTCGCTTTCTCACGGATGCGGGCACTTATGGAACCACGTCGCATGTCTTGCGAATGTATGGTACGTAACTTCGAATCTGTCACGCTCAGAAATGAATCGCAAAAAAAGAAACACAAACTAAAGAGCGCGAAGGAATAGCGGTGAAAATGGAATGTCAGACCAAGTCCGGGTCACACAGGAGCGATTCTCAGGACCGAATTCCCGTGGGTATACACGCGAAAGGGGCCAAGCTATACCGACTGTACAACGTTCTCTTTCGTCGTTCAGTTCTCACCGACGAAGCAGACGGTTACTACCGGGTGTACACGTATACAAGCAGCGCCGTCGAATACGATTACGTGAAAACCAGCTCCTTTCACATCACTTTCAGTATACGCTGGCCGCTTCCCGGTTTGACATTTGGCAAACAGCTCTCCTTAACACCCTCGTGAATAAAACGCTTCCGCTAGCGTGCAGACACGCTTCACAACAGGCGAATTTATGGTTCGTCACTTTTTCTTTAATGCCTTGGGTGACATCGCCAGCAGAAATCGTGGTGTGAACTGTATATAGTTGAAAAAAAAGTCACCTGAAAATGGATGCGAATGGTGTACTTCCCCTGGTGAACTAGAACTAAATATGAAAGCTACAAACTATAGTAACAAATATGTGGCTTTTGGGGGCGTATCTTAGAAAGCCGCATTCTTATTATTACCTCTATATTCGAGACGACATGCCTTTCAAGATACTTGGAGAAACCCCAGAAAAAAGTTAAGGACTATATACGCCTGCTGACCCGAAGGTAGCGGGTTTGATTCCGGCCATGGCGGTCGTGTTTCGATGTAGGCGAAATGCTATAGAGGCCACTGTACTGTGCCATGTCAGTGCACGCTGAAGTGACATAGTCGAAATTTGCGGAGCCCTCCTTTACGACGTGCCGCATAATCATATCGTGGTTTTGGCACGTAAAGGTACAGATATTATAATTAAGGAATCTTAAAGGATAGTGGCAGGTGCCACATTGAGATACGGGAAGGAAGCAGGGCTGACCGGGGAACAAACATGAATTGCCGAAATTCAAGATTTTAAACTAAGAGAGGGAGAGAGAGGAAAACGAACCTTAGATGGTCACGTAATGTGTTGCGAGGATGGGCAGTGAACTATGTTGCAGTAAAGCTCTTGTTTGAACTAGTTGGTACATTTCTGAACACATATAGTAGTGCCGCACGAAAAAACACAAACAAAAAACATGAGTGATAAAAGGGAAGAGCAAAGTTCATTGTGTTTTCACGCAGTCCTGCTATATGTGTTCAACAATCGAATATCCCAGTGTGACACCAACGTTGAGTATATAGATTGACATTTTGGCGAGTTGACATAGGGATTTAAAATTACGAAACCATGCCATTGAATAAGACATGATCACCCAAGAACACAGGAAATATTACTTTTTCGCTTGTTTGTCAGTGACACTGTCTTACTCGGTGGCACTGTTTCATGATTAAGATATCAACGCTCGTAATTTCATCACAATCTTCGCAGAGAGAGAGTAGAGAGTGAGAGAGACGAAAAGGAAAGGCAGTGAAGGTTAACCAAGCTTCGGCTCGGTTGGCTACTCTACATGTTATGTGGGGGATGGGGTACCGTAACTGGGTTGTTTGTGTATATGGAAGATGTATTCGCAGAGACAAAACTGTAGAAATAGTAAAGATGGCCGGGCAGTGCGCTCACACTCAAGTCAGCTTCCCCAGCTCCTGAACTTCTTTCACTTCACCCCCGTAACAATAGATGAGATAGCAGCTCGTATACTGCGCTTCCGGAGATCAGTCGTATCGCGGTACAGCATTCGGCGTTTCACGGCGCCCACGGTATGCCGAAGAGTGTGATGGCCCCTACGACGTCAGTGCAATACCCCCTGCAGAGATAACGTCCACGCACGAGAAAGAAAGGGACCTGTGGCGGCCACGTGCGTGTGCCCTGACAGGTAATACGCGTTGGCAGCCGCGTTATGTAGAAGAGGCCTGCAAACCGACACGTTGCCGCTGCTGCAGTCGTCCGCACAACGAACACACTCTTCGAAACCTGCCACCGCGTAAGGATTCTAGGTCGCTGCTTGCCGGCCACTGCATAACCGCGGCCCGCGTCGGAGAGAGTAGCGAGTGGGGCTTTGCACACGCGAGAACGGCAAGCGAGACTGCGTGATGCATGCCGCCGCATCTGCATCGGGAAACTATTCGCCGCGCCGAAGCCAACGTGGCCGAGGCTTATTTGTGTGGCGCGGCTCACTGGACGGGATCATTAGACGAGTGATGTGCAATGCGCAGAGGAAGGCTTGCCAAGAGGCGCGCCTGCGTTATGGCTTGTCATAACCGCGTGTGTGAAGTGAGTGAAAGAGCACGCTGCTGAGCAGGCGGTTACGGAGCATTCTGAGTATGCATACAAGCCCGTTGAGCTTGAATGGGTGTACGCGCGTTTTCTTGGACTTAGGTTGGGTGTAAACAACGCCTGGCTACGCGAAGGATTGCACGTCGCTGTCAACGTCTTCGTGTCCTCATTTGCAGCGCGAGGAATGCTGTAGCCTGGAGGGGTCAAAGTATGTCGCTGCCTGTGGGCGGTGGTTGTTCTGGAGGTCGAAGTTCAGAACTCGTGACAGGCGTGGCGGATCGCCGATGCCGTGTATGTGCGTGTTTCGATATCGTAATAACGCGTTGTTGGTTCGAGTTGATGGGTATAAAAAAGAAAAGAGTGGTTGAATTTGTAGCGGTCGATTGTTAAAAATAAACCTAAACGAAATGACGAAGGAGGTTGTTTGGGGTAAAGAGAGGTCGCAACATCCGCACTAGATGCAGTGAACGGTGTCAGAAGGGGGTCAAAAGGGGGCACTTTTACCCCTCAAGCCCCGCCAGCCCTCACCCCGTAGCTCCCTCCCCCTCCCAAGCCACCGTCCAACACGGGTGCTCCCCTAAAGGCCAACTGCCGACGACACCCATACCAATGACTACTGTGAAATTCACATGTCCACATAACAGTCATGGAGAAAACAAAAGTTAGCGTTTTGCAGTGGCACAAGAGTCGGGAAAACAGGGAAAGGAACCGCTAAATCAGCTCTGTCGGCCCTTCTTTGACACTTATAACTCTGCCTGCACATTTGCGTGCGCGCGACTGGGTTTTGGAAAAATGCCGATGTCACTTGGAGACTGGCTATTGCTAAAATGTATATAGACAGAAATTTCTTTTCCTATATTGCAAATTAAGGCATCAGTTATTGTCACCCTTGAAGTGATACAATGACTTAAACACCTGTCGCATCGGCTAACAACCATCTGCAGATTTCGTCAGAAAAGGAATGCTATCATATCCATACGTATAATGTCAACTCATCTTTGTTTATCTGTTCAACAACTTATTCTTAGCGATGACGCCGGTGAAGCAGTAGTAGTCAATTTCATCTTGTTAAAGAAAGTAAGTTCATTGAAGGCATCACCATACGATTAGAAGAGCCGTTGCCGTACGAAGGAGAACTACTGCTTATACTACAAAGACACACTAACTAAACTGCCACTACTATTACACTTCCCCTACTGCGACATAGTAACTACTACTACTACTGCAAGTACATGCTGCTGCTATAACTACTACTACTACTCTTAAAACTACTACTACTACTACTACTACTACTACTACTACTACTACTACTGCTACTACTACTACTACTACTACTATTACTACACACCAACTATACTGCTACTACAACTGCTACTGCTGCATTCTATAGCTATACTGCTACTACAATCACGCTACTAGTACTACTACTACTACTACTACTACTACTACTACTACTACTACTCACTACTACTGTACTACTACTACACACCAACTATACTGCTAGTACAACTGCTACTGCTGCATTTGATAGCTATACTGCTACTACAATCACACTACTACTACTACTACTACTACTAATAATAAAGTCAAGCAATAACGATCATCAACCCCAATATAGCGTGAAACTTTGAGGAATACGCAACAGGAAAAAGATGTGGAGTCTGATTACATGACGTGTACAGCTGGCATAACAACGGTTCATTCGCCCGACTCCAACAACTACACATATACGTTAATCCGTTCCTCCATAGAGCATACCTCCTAAGCATGAGTATGCGCGCAGTATTCGCCTGTGTTATGAAGAAAACTACCATTAACTGCCAGAAGAAAGAGAAGGAAAATGTCCAATAACAAGAATGAAATAACGAAAGAGACAAAGGAAAGTAGCGCGAAGCCGCGCGCCCAGCGGAGATCTCGCAGCTCAGATAAACCTCTTGACCCCGAAATGAGAACAGCTCTCTCGCTGCTCGAAGCTCCTAGTGAGATCGCGCCGCGATAATTTGGCAAACAAGGGTCAGCTCGGTACATCATCCTCCTGAATTCCCGGCAGCGCCAGCATCAGCCACGCCGACAACCACACATCACACCATCTCCGCTTCTTCAGAAGTGAATCCACTGAACGTGTGAAAGTACATCAGCGTAAGAAAGACGTCCATCTTCCTTCTTCGTCTTCTTTTCTTTATGCCCCTTTTTTGTCTTTGTTTTGAACAATCTCAGTACAGGTAACGTGCTTTGTTCTTTCGTACTCGATATCAGTCCCCATCGATCACCACCGCTGCTCTTGCTCATCGCATGCTTTGTCCATACCCTAATACTCAACGTTCCCGAAGAAGCAGGACCACGTTCGTGGCGCTGGATGTTACCAGTTGCTGCGCTAACCCACCGCCACCCCTATGCGTTGCGCAGGCCTACTGACCAACCTTCAAGTCGTTTCGGGTTCCTTTTTCTCTCGCTTTTCTTCGTGCTTGCTCGTATCGGCCGCCAGCAAGAGTTTGGGCGTCGGTGGTGTGCACAGTGCCGTGGCCGCTGTATCGTCACCGGCCAAGCCCGCCCGCCCGCCTAATGGTGTTCTAAGTAGTGCCTTCGCGGGGCTATATACCCCGATTGAGGAAGCGCGCCTGCACGCCGTGTAGTCGTTCGGGCGGGCACCTTATCCTATACATTGCGTGCGTGTACGTACGCGCGTAGCGTTCCCGCCTGCCGAAAAGGGGCGTAGTACACCATACTTTCGTGAGCGCGTCCAGACAGACTAGTTGCACGCTTTTGCGCCTAATGTGAAGTCGAAGTATTGCCCATTCCAGCTGATATGTGATCTGTGAGAGTGATCCCGGTCGTTTGAGGGAAGAAACGGACGATTTAGAAGAGGACGTACAGTGGAGTGGACGACTCTATATATCCGTTCTGGCATGCCATAGAATACATACATGTTTCTTTGTTGTTCGTGGTGTGTGTTTTTTGCGTATTTGAAACAACCTTTGAAGGACAAGCCACTGATGCGTGTGTTTGGGCTGATTCCTTACGACTATTTGCCGATTCCTGGTGTGGATATGTCATTCCAGCTTGGTAAACAAACAAACAAGCATAGTTGAGTTGGCAATAACTGTAGGGGTTGAACGTCCCGAAACCATGATATTACTGTGAGGGCGCCGTAGCTGAGGACTCCAAAAGTTCGCCCACATAGGGTTCTTAAACGCGCACTTAGCTAAATACATGGGTCTTGAGCATTCCCGCCTACCTCGAAAATGTTACCGCTGCGCGATTCAATCTCGCGACATTTGGGTCAGCAGTCGAGCAACTATGACTGCTAGACTACCATGGCGGGTGAAGTTGAGTTGAATAAACTTTATTTGTCCAGCGGTTATCGCCACGGGTACCTGGGGTTGGGCAACCAGGGATCCATCGCTCGAGGAACATCGGTCGAGGCCCTTGTCGATCCAAGGTCCTTGGACGGCCCGCTGCTGGTATTAGGGGACAGCCTCGCTGAGGAGGGTGGCGTGTCATTGCTCAGCGGGGCACCCAGCTTCAGAGGGACTTGCTCTTGTCTTCCTTCTGTCTGTTTGTCTTCCTTCGTACTCCCAAACCTTATGTGCCACATCATCCCGTTCGGGCAACCAGGTGAAGGGTTTAGCGGGGGCCATAGGTGGTACAGGTGGCTGGGATTGGTGTGAATTCCCGTACGTACCACTTAATGTTTACCACGTGGGTCCTGTTCAGCCATGGAATGGTATCAACTCGTAAATGTATGCTTTTTTTTCTTTATCGAGAAGTTTCACCGAACAAAAGAGCGTTACACAAAGCTAAATGTGGAGGACCACGTATACATGTGACGCTATGATGAATGGGAGACGTGGCCTGGCTCATACGCCTTGTTTATTCCTATTCTCACTTCTTCCTTCTTGGCCTCTACCAACCATCGCTTCATACGTCACATGATTACCCCTCCCCCCGAAAGAAGGCGTGGATTACGAACAAGAAAAAGTAAACAAGGAGAGGTTGAGAAGTCACAGATGTCAAAATGCACGATTGGTTTCATGGCCCAGTGGTGTTCCGTAAACTCGCAAAACTTCAGAAAAGAGTGCAGTAGTCCGGTAAATGGGAGAGTTCTAGTGGGCGAAGTTGGCTGTGGCATTCTGGAGAAGGTAACCACGTCTTGTAAAACTGCACTGACGATGACATGACTTGAGCAGCTGCGAGGAACGAACAAGGTTGGAAGTCCTTGTAGCACTTGAAGGTCGATTGTCGTAGGCGCCGAATTTTTTGTCATACGCGCTGTATTCTGCGTCGCGGCTGAGACAGAATCAGTGCTTGCAGCCTGCGTGTACATGAACTGAAGTTCCAGGAATTATGTCTATGTTCGTGCGTTGTACAAATGATACCGTTCAGTCTCTTTCGTAGTTTTCTGTGGCGTTGAATCCGTTGATCGGATCGTGGGCGATGTTTGGATATCTGGCTCCGTCTTGATCTCTGCTGGAGAAAACTTGTGTGATGTTTCTTTTCAGGAAAATGTCTTGAGTCTGATGTGTTCTTTTTCTCGAGGGAGACATCTCAAATTTGTCGACGCTTCACTTGAGTCTCTTGCAAATGGCTTTCCTTGAGCTGGGAGCGGTCTTTCGATGACTGTGGTTGTCCATGTCAGACAGCATGTCGCTTACTCTGGTTGATTTTCTTGTGCTGATCTTGCGGGCGCTGCTAAAAATACTGAAGTGGCAGCCCTTCCGGAAAAAGGCAGTGTTTTTCTTAACAACTAGATGTAGTGCTCACTTTGTAGCTGTTGCAATGCTTTTCGTGCAGTGAAGTTAGCAGAACAGACTTTACTGGAGAATATCACTGGTACCTGCAACACCGTTCATTACGGAGGCTTCTGGAACCGGGCACCCTGTGAGAGTTGGTGCTCCCGAGCCTTCTATGTTTGGATTTTCAGGTGGCTGTGCACTGAACGGTGACACCGCAACAGGTGTGGTTTGGTCATATTTCAGTTCTGAATGCCCGTCTTTCCGTGCAACCAACGAGCTGAGCTGTTCTGACGAATGAATCAGGATAGAAGCCGCAGGGCATGGCTGAATATCCTACGAGTTCGGCAGCTCTATACCTACCGTAGTGGGCGTGTGAGGCGTGGGGTGAGCGTTGTGAGCAAAGAAAGAGCTAAGTGATGGAAAACCAGGAGGAGGGCCAAGTGTGCGAGATGGAAAGTAAGCTGATCCAATGTGTGAAGACTGACTTTCACTCTGTGAGCCGTCATGGCGTTGTTCGGTATTTTCCCCATGCGTCAGCTGGTCTACCATAAACAAGGCGTCCTTATGACATGAACTTAGTGACTGTTAGGAGCTTTTGACGAGCTGCGTCGTAGAAAACCAGGTGGTGGACAATGTATGCAAGACGAAGCATGAGGGGCATCTGTAGGGTGAGCGACGTCTCGTGTCGTATGTTGGTGCGACGACTTTGGAAATGCAGACTTTCGTGCAGGAGGGAAGCGCGCTCGATGGTTGAGTTTTTCCCGAAATACGCATGGTCGACTGTCAGTCAACTCATGTTCCACTTTGTGTGGTGGCAGTGGTCGATTCATGCTGGGCGTTAGTAAGCTTGAAGACTGCTTGTGAAATTGACAACTGAGTGCGATTGCGTGCTGATGGTTGATTGAAAGCAAGTCTTTTTCATAGCTGTCATTGTATTCATGAAATCGGATGGTCATTTCTTCTTTAATTTTTTTCCATGACTCGTCATGTTGAAATAAGTGGGTGAGGTAAAATTTGAAAGCCTCACCGGAGACGTAGTAGGTAAAGTTGATGACCATCTCCCGTTCAGACCAGGATGCAGCGGCGGCGTGGAGCTCGAATAGGTTGAACCAGTTTTGCACGGCTCCGTCGTCCGCTGATCTGGTGTACTTGGAGATGTCAAGGGCAGCTGATCGTGATGTCATGATGCTGGTCATGGTGTATAGTTGGGATGCACTTGTGTGGTCCACGTTCGGTCACTGCGTCTTGCTGAGGTGTTCAATGGGGATGGCCGGTTGATGAAGTGGCTGCCAGGTCTTCATCCTGCCGACTCATGTGACGCTATGATGAATGGAAGACGCGGCCTGGCTCATACGCCATGTTTATTCCTATTCTCACTTCTTCCTTCTCGGCCTCTACGAACCATCTCTTCATACGTCACATACACATGTGTTTCTGTGAAGCCAGCGATCATATGTAATGGTTATTTAATTCGTAAAACAAACTCATGCAGCTCTCTCTTCAGGTTACGAGTACGCCTCTCGATGAGATTTTGTAGCCTATTTTTTTTAGAAAAAAGCCTTAGGCATGATCGTACATCGTAATGGCCATACATCTGAATGATGTACAGAAGAGTCACGTATTCGAGAGTGCACGTGATGCCTAGCTTAATTTGACTGTAATCTGAAACATACAAAAAACTAAACAATGTGATAAAATTTTGAAGGGTTCTGCTATATATGCAACCAAAAGAACAAGTGAGGATGTTGATACCGTCATAAAGAGTTCACCTATCTAGCTTCACCATGACAGGTCGTCTCCAGTAAGTGTTGCATCGGAGGCTGCGATCGTGACCAGAACAAGGACAACGGTTCGCCCGGCTCGTGACGCTCGCGCTACGAGTAAACTCGGGTTTGTGATTCCATGCTGACGTGAAATTAAGAATGCGCCACAGACGTTTTGCTTATTGAGTACCGTTCGTTATAACAATACCTATAGTTGCTCACTTCCATTCAAAAAATCAAAGTGTTCCTTTACACTCGCAATGCTATTTAAAAAGACGGCAGTTGTAATCCCGTAAGTTTGGCTGTTACATACAAGTGTGTTAGTTGTCGCTGTATGATTTTAACGCAGTAATTTTTTACAACACTGAAACACCAGTTTGTCTTCGATTCGGGTACTTCGCTCATAATGCACTCCGCAGGCATCTGCGCTGCATAGCCGTCCAGCCACGCACGAAAGCGAGTCACTTGCGGGAGCGCCAATCGACGTCTTCACGTGAGGCGGTAACTATGCACAAACGTTGTTCAACAAACCCGACATAGCCGCAAGAGACAGAATACCTTGCACCTGTGTATATAAAACCAGCACTGCCGTAACCATCTCGCTAATGGGCCTGAGGTATAAATGCATAAATGCCAGCGGCACGTTTCGCTCTCATTTTCTCAATCGACACTCTCATCGTGCCGATAACGAAAGCGGTAAGCCGCACGCGTACACCACGACGCGACGTACGAACGACGCTGACAGCTCCCTCATCGTGAGTCTCGCTTCGGCTGTGTAAGCAGCATGCTTTCCGCACATTCACCCCTATCTCTTCTGAGTGACAGCGCGCGCGGCGGCGGGAAAGTAGAGCCACGGCCGCCATGGGTTGGCAACTTCTCCGCTCTGTTCCAGCGCCGTGCGCTCGCGTTCGTGCGACGTAGCAATGAGCGAACGCCATGGTATACGTCTTGAGCCTCCGTCACGGAGCGCTGACCCCTCACACTCTCCCGCTTCCATCCCTAGTGCTGCGAGCCCATTACGTAAACTTCCCTGTTGTATACTTCTTCTTCATCAGCTCGGCGTTGTTTCGGCTCGCATAGGCGTGCAGTATATAGCGTGAGTGAAACTCACATGTCGCCGTATTACTCGCAAGGTGCACACGCCGGCCAGCCGTGAGAGATTCGCGGTGTGCGACTTGGAACTCGAGTGTGGCTTACGCATAGGCTGCCTCGTGCGCTACGTGAATTCGGTAGTCCGACTCGAAAGATGAGGGGCCGCCGCATAACATGACGTAAGGAAATGGCACGTATATAATGCGTGCGTGTTTACGTATACGGCAGCATATATGTTGCACGCTTGCATGCGTTTTCAAATCGTCGCAAGCCGCGACGGTGTTTACAGTGATGCGGAGCGTCTTCGGTTTCTCTGTACGATGCTCTTTCCGCGATGCAGCGCGATCGCGGTTTGTGGACCATAAGAAATATCCACAAACAATGGCTTGCGGGTTCGCTTGTTTCCATTGCGTAAGTCGTTCAAACGCCTTTTCGGTAAGAAACGTATAGCCGAATTTGGCTACATATTCTGCCGGTGTTTTTATTCGGTGCTCGCGTTGCGGATTCACTGTAAACGTGCGTACAGAAGAACCAATATTATCAGTGATGTCATTCACAAAAATCAAGAAGACCAAAGGACTAAGCACCGACCCTTGCGGCACCCCTGACGTAACGTTAGCCTCACCTATTTTAATATTAATATTATTGATAGTTTCACCTATCAACCTAACGTTAGCCTCACCTATTCGTTTCTTCTCTTCTCTCACAAGTCAGCGCTAGCCGATATCGGTCATCATTTCACCCGAACTATAGCACACATTACCAATACCATTAGCGATCTAATAGCAATTATTTTTAACCCCGCTTAGAGGACATCAGCTGACGTTGGCCACTATATAGACACATTAGTCATAGCTAACCGTAACTATAGCCAATATGAACCATTATATAGCAATTATCTAGCAGATACTTGCTGGAAATAGCCAAAATTGGTCATCATTAAAGCATCATTGCTCATTGTATTTTAGACATCCCCACAGCCAATACAAGTGCGGGCTGGTGAGGACAGGTAGTGGGTGAGCTAGCGAATGCGGTACACCTGGGGCGTTATTCTGGACAATGTCTAATTGCGCCACATTGTCAACTTCATTAATGGCGGCATTTCCGGCACACTATAGAGAGCCTCCCGGACCAATCAGAGGCGTGAACATGGCTGAGTGTGGTAGTCCGTAATAACAGCCCGGTAAGCCAGCGCGCATACCATTCGCCGTTCAAAAACCGTGGAATGTATATGACGCTTTGCAGCTTAGACTCGAGAGCAAATTGCCGCATCTCATAATGAATGGTCTATGTGCTTCTCTCTAATTTACTTTTACTCCGCAAAAAAAAAAAAACTGAAGATGCGCGCGCATTGTCTCGTGTAATCGATTCTGGGAAATCTATAGCACTCAGAAATGGCAAAGGGGAGTCGCTTCCGTTCATGAACTGTTCAAAGGTAGTGAAAATCCGACTGGCTCTATTGGGGAAAAAAAGAAGACAGGAACAAAAGCGACAATGTGAACTGTATATACAGATCCGCCGCCTATAATATGCGCACAAACACCACGAATTGGCAAGCGTACATGTCCCGACCTCTACAAAGAAAGCAAGCCACGAGAATCGCTTCACGGTCTTTATTCGGATGATATTACATTGATCATCGATTGCGCCGTCCAGCGTGACGTTTTATGGATGTGTTAGCAAGCAAGTCCTCATGCGGCGTACTCGAATATGCATACGCTGTTATAGCACATGACATGCAATGCTCTCAACTGTGCTGTCACCTAAAGTTTGAAGAAAGAAAGAAATAAATAAAGAAAGAAAGAAAGAAAGAAAGAAAGAAAGAAAGAAAGACAGAAAGAAAGAAAGAAAGAAAGCGAATAAATTCAGAAAGCCAGGCCTCAAGCATCTCGAACGTTAATATTGCTGTGACGTGCACGTCCATGAAACATTCGTGGCGGTGACCCTACCGTACACGGCGTGTCTATAGGCGCCCACCATGCCACACGCCATTTCGAATTTGCGCACCACAATACAGGCGTGCAGTGGACGCTACCTGTATTGTATAACCGCGGCGTCAGATGCAGAAGCGAATCGGAATGTCACTGTGCGTGCATTTACAGCGTCCCATTGACCATGCAGGAGTGTATGCATGTGTACCCAGTCTGAAGTAATGGATCTCGCACAGATATATACAGACGAGTAACCTATAAAAGGTCAGGCGCTGCTACCTATTCATCGCCTTTTATTCTTCTACATTGCTTTATTTACTATTATTATCCCGGGACGAAGCGACGCGGTCATGAGGATGTCTGTACCTCTGGCAATATTACCCAAACAACTGCAGTTGTTCTGCAAGGTTGGATCACGCGGCCATTTGCGAGGTTACGTTGCGTATGTTTATATATAGCTTGGATGAGCCAGGCGGAGAGTTTTGCTTGTTTTTATACCCGAGGCGGTCAAATCATTGTGTGTTATACTCTATACATCGCATGTGCGGGTTCGATGGTTCGTTTCCTTATCTCCACGCCCAGTGCCTTTGAATTATCCAGTTCAATATACTATACAAGGGCAATCGACCATTAGGTTATGTATAAGAGGCAACTTGAAAGCTAAATGTGCTCGCGGAGGAGCTCACTTGCATCGTTTCGACCCAATTCAGCCTCGAAATCCCGAGCTCCTCCTTGAGGTATCCTCAACTCAATCATAATTTCGTGTTTCGTTGTTTCGTAGGATTTCAATTCCGTAATGTATAGGCTAAACTTAGCTCATGCTTTCAAAACTATACCATTCACGTCGTTATGAACTTTTTTTATGAACGTGTTGAAAGGAGATGTTGGCGTTTATCTGTTAACGGGCATAAACGGCGAACAAGCGTATATAGGGAGTGTTTGTTGAGTACAGTGTCCCGGACATTATGCTGGGATCATTCGAACATGTCCTGATGAAGTTTCGGAGTGCTTTGGAACCATGAGAAGTACGTCTTTTTTTCTCTCTCTCTCTCAAAGGGGAGTACACGGATGATCTAGGTAAAACTGTCTTGAAATCTTCTATCGGAGATGACTGGATGCAAGTGGATGTCAGTTGAACCAAAAAAGCGTGCAGCAAAGCGAGCTGTTCACTTGAACAGTACGCGTGAAGGTACACTGTGCAAATATGACCACATTATGACCACGTGAATTCTTAAAGAAGGCTGTACCTGCATCGCTATTCCATTTCCTGTGAAACAGAATGCGTTGTCCTAATAAAAACCCAAAGGGTTCCTTCACATTAGCCTAATACGACCGGAAAGCGACAGTCATATTTTTTTTTCCTTTCCAGTCGATGCATTAATCATATAGCGCCCTCTTCCGCACGACTTATGCGCCTGGTTTTGCACTGCCTCCTAAATCAGCACCACAGAGATTAGGCGACGGGGTCTTGTGATGCAGTCATATAGAGACGTTATCATGTGATGATGGTAATGTTTTGCATCACTCGTGTCGACGCCACCGAAGCGGGATGCTGAAAGCCGCCGACACCAGGGGCGTAGCCAGGGAGTGGCACACCGAGCATGTGCCCCCCCCCCTCCAAAATGTCTTTCACAGTGGCATAGAGAGCGAAAAATGACCATCCGGGCCCCCTACCGAAATCAAGATGGTGCCCTCCCCCCATAAAAAAATTTTTGTCGGACTGGCTGACATGGTGGTTAATGGTTGCGTTTGATGAGGCACTCAAGGTTTTCGCCTTAATTAATGTCGGTAGGCTTCGCACCCACTACCACAGTTTTCCCGCATGATGGGAGTGGCTGTTTTCGTCTACCAAAGCTGTGTGACGAATCCAAGTTGGTGAGTAAGATGCTTCTTTGAACAAATAAGATGACCACTAAAAAAATGTAAAAATTTACTCTGACCCGGACGTGATTCGAACACGCAACCTTCTGATCTGGAGTCAGACGCGCTACCATTGCGCCACCGAGTCCACTTGTAAAAGTGCTTGAAGTGAGCGCAGCCGTATCTTTCAGGCTTCAGGTGCTGGTTGCACTGGGTAAGGGGCAGTCATCGCAAATTAGATAGATAGATAGATAGATAGATAGATAGATAGATATATAGATAGATAGATAGATAGATAGATAGATAGATAGATAGATAGATAGATAGATAGATAGATAGATAGATAGATAGATAGATAGATAGATAGACAGACAGACAGACAGACAGACAGACAGACAGACAGACAGACAGACAGACAGACAGATAGATAGATAGATAGATAGATAGATAGATAGATAGATAGATAGATAGATAGATAGATAGATGGATAGATAGATAGATAGATAGATAGATAGATAGATAGATAGATAGATAGATAGATAGATAGATAGATAGATAGATAGATAGATAGATAGATAGATAGACAGACAGATAGACAGACAGACAGATAGATAGATAGATAGATAGATAGATAGATAGATAGATAGATAGATAGATAGATAGATAGATAGATAGATAGATAGATAGATAGATAGATAGATAGATAGATAGATAGATAGATAGATAGATAGATAGATAGATAGATAGTGTACTAGGTTCACTCATTTTCTACTGCAGCGGCACGCATATTTCGGCGCGAAGTTCCAGAATGGTACTTTTGCCCTGATTTTCTCATCTAGTAATGAGTCTATGATGGTAAGAATAATGACATTACACCTCTTTAAAAAAAAACTTTATCAGTACAAAGCAATCCATTGTTTCGCTTTAGTGTTCCTTTAGCTGAAGGGAAGGTGAAGAAGCTCTAGCATATGATAATACTGCGTGGCTCTCAAGGACCGACATTATTGTCGACAGTTCCGTTTTTTTTCCCTTTTTTTAAAGCTGTAAAATACGCCAAAGAAAAGTTTGTCTTGCTCTGCCCACGCCAGTGCACGGAAAGTGCGGGCGTGGAAACTTACGTCATCATCTGTTCTTTACTACGCTGCACTCGGACGGAAGGTTGCCGCCGCTCACTGATCTGAACTGCGAGAACGCTGTTAATGAGACGAAGGCTCAAGTAAGTATAGCAAACCTGAAAATTCTGCAGTTGAATTACTATATTGCGAATTAAGGCAAACAATCGAGCGCCACGCAAACAAGCGTCTCTCGTATTTTCAGCCGTGGCCTCCGTGAGCATCTCATGACGTGCTGCTGCCGGAGCTGGCAGGGGGTATAGCCTGCCTTTGCGGGGGCTCGGCGTGTGGGTCCTCGTGTGCCCTCGTTGTCGATCTCGTTTCCTGTGAGTCTGCCTGAAGCAGGGATCCACATTATCCTAATCAGATCGTTAAGAAAGTTCTCTTTGCTTATTTTCTGCAGAATTTTGCCGCTTTCTTGGTACCCCTTACCAGTGTAGTGAGCTTTGATGACAGTTGCATGATCGGTGATGGTGCTTCTGGTCCATGGGTCTGCGTATGTTTTTCACAGCATGTTTTTTCAAGTAAGTGAAAAGTTCAAGGGGAGATGGAAGCGTGAAAAGAAAGACAAATCGTTTAACAGGGGCGGAGGGAGGGGTGGGGGTGGAGCCATTGTTTCGATCAGTAGACTTGTAGACTTGTAATTATTAAGGCAACAAGGCATCGACTCCTGCCTTGACAAAAAACAATTCTGTTTGTCCAAAAGCTGACTCCAGCGACACCTTTTACACAATAATTTTTTTTATCTCCACAAGGTGGTCATATTAGGCTATTTTTAGTGTCCGTCGTACACCTGTCATTTCGCACCGGTCATTGATACAACTCTGTTGTCCCCATCGATCTGCCTCCGATGGCTAGTGGCTACTTTTGCCTTCTTTACGCTAAGAACTGTGCGCGACAGGGAACCACCAGCCTATACTCTACAATCGCTGCCATCTCTGACGACACTAATTTCCAAAAAACCTTGTAACTGATTACCCCCCCCCCCCCTGCTATCACAACGCCTATAGACACGAAAATTGCCAAAATAAATAGAAGTTAAAGAAATAATGAATTAGCACGAATAATGTATGTTCTACAACGTCACAGTCTTCCTGTGGCTCACTTTGTTCCTCATCTACAGACTATAATTAAGACGGAACGCTCGTATGCCGGAAAGATGGCACGCGTGCTTCCTCCACGAGAGGTCTTCCTCGTTCTGTCCCACAGTGTTTGTATTACGAACCTCGCCCCCCTTTAAAGAAACTGCAGGAACTGCGCCAACGTAACCATCTCTATAGGATCGTAACACGAACTATCTCTTCCGCTCTTTACGGACGTGGAACCGCGTTGTGCGCTGCTGTTCCTTGTACAATATCGCCTGCTGCGGCTGTCGTTCGCCAGCGTCATCTCTCCCGGAGGACGAGTACGTACAACATACTTCTCCGTCCCATGCACGTATAACATAACTTAATACAGAAGCGTCAGTCTGGGAGGCACGATGAGCACCCGCTGCTCCTATAAGGTTTCCATAAATAGTACCAGGAACAAAACGACCCACCGCGCTACGAAGCGGATGTGCCAGTGTCTGTATGTTCGCCACTGTGTACCCGGACTGTTCTCGGATGTGAGCGTCCGAGTGAATGCTCGCGTGATCAAGAAGAAGCAGAGAAATGAACAGAGGAAGAATGGCGTATAGAGTAGAAGAATCAACAGCCGCATGCCCATACTTCACCTTTTTCTTCTCTTTTTTTCCCCACCCCCTCTTCAGTTATTCCTTGAAGGCGCCATTAAATGCTTCAAGAAAGGCGTGACCACACTTGCAGTGGGGTAGTGAACTAAGACTGCTTTGATATACTTGAGTTTTAGTTGTACTTGTTTCTAGCACGCAGTAGTTTGTGTAATTAGTTCATCCAGTAGAGTTTCCTACAACATTTATTAGAGACAACACTGGTGCTCTGGCTGCTCAGTCATCATAAAAATTACACGTAGGCCACTTGGGTGTACATTTCCTTTTACACCCTGTCACGGACTGCCATCTTTGCGACCCGGCGTCACGGCAATTAACGGGCGCCGTACTACCCCGCTGACCGGCGGGAACTGCGGGCTCATGAAAGAGAGCCGGGAAGTGCAGAATGGGGTGTTCTTCTTCGAACGTCGCCGCCGACGTTTGATCCTTTGTACCTACGGCGGCGTCTGCAGGGTCGAGGAAGGCCACGATGTACCCCGAACAAGGTTTAGACTACGGGACGCACCGTCTGAGAGCCAAACAGTCTGACCGTTCCCACGGGAAAACTTCTGATGGCCAAGCCGTATGACAGCACCCCAACAGGTTGTCACTCTCGCTAGTTGAGGGCCCTCTCCTAATTAAAAAAAGGGTGGGGTCAATATATTTTTTGGGGCGGAGTTTCCAACAATGAAACGCGCATGATTGGACCCATGTAGAGGTCTCTTGTCTCCAAGGAAGAGAGTGAGGGGACACGAGGGGGATTTAAGCGCAGGATTTTGCCCTGCTAGGCAGGCTAGTCGCTGACCAACATGGTTTAGAAACAGATCAACAAGTATTTCATCTAGAAGTTTTTAGTGTGGCTCTGTATCGGCTGGCCACCTAAACTTTGCCGTTCGTCTAGTTGTGACGCGATATTAACGTCTTCAACGTAGACATCGGGACTTCACCTCGAGTTAGCTCAACCTGCTCGAAGTCACCTGCATGCACTATAGCCTCCCGGAGCCACCAGCGTTGCAACACCGCCGACATCGCAGTCGTGCCAGAACTCTCTTCGACTTCTCGCATCCGATCGTCGGGGACGCAACGCTGCCGGTCATCACACGCATGCCTTCACCTGTTTATATCTTCGAACTTTCTCCTCCGTCATTCTATTGTTGTTAGTTTGTGTAGTTTGTAATAGTTCTCTCTCGTAAGCTGATTTATTGTTTCTTTATATGTATTTTTGTTGTACCAAGTGTTGATGTATTTTGTTAGTTGTATTGAAGTGTTGTACTAGATCCCGTGTGCTGCAATATCACTAGAGTAAAGTTTGTTTTGTTTTCTCACGTCTCTGATCTCTTCACTGTCTCTGCTTGCATACGGAACAAACTAACCTGCTGTCATTTCCGTCGCCGACTTCGCGCTGGCGACGATAGAGTGGCAGCTTGTAACACACCCCCAAAAAATGTTCACACCCTAAGTTGGACATTTGCAAACATGGCCATTGTATAGGTGTAGTCCTGCTTGATACAACCATTTGATGCGGTGTAGGGCCGTGAGTTATAGACACTATATACTACATCTATATGGATGTAATTTGCCTTACAGTGTAGTACACGGATTTGCCTGCTCTTCGTGCTTGTGGCTTCGTTTATCGTTGTTTTGGTGTTTGTTTCTTTTAAAAGAATTGATTGTTGTGAACTTCGTGAGCTGATTCGAATTGGTGAGCCCAAAAGTGGTAATGTCGGGAAATGAAAGTGGTGAGCATTCGTTGAAACTTGTTTTGCGACAAAACGGCTCGCAGGCTACTCGGAACTAAACGGAGTCGAAATAACGAAGCTTATACCAGGCCGTGTACTACCCATCATTCACGGGCTGGTTGAAGCGCCATGCGCTGTAGCTACCATAGACACTAGCGCCATGATTTTTCTGTCGTATATCATTACGAATCTTTCTGGTTTTCACCAGCAGAATTCGTACTTCATATAGGTAATTTACAATGGTCCACGCCTACAACGTGCTGTACGGAACCTTCGCTCCTCGCTTTCTTTTCCATCTTTATTCCCCATTCTCCCTTCCCTTAGTGCAGGGTAGCTAACCGGATGCTTCGATTTCTGGTAAACCTCCCTGCCTTTCCCTCATTTTATTCTCTCTCTGTGTGTGTGTGTGTGTCTGCCTCTCAATAATTAGAAAAAATATTGTGCGATAAGTAGGGTATGTCTCCGCTTTTGTATAGTATCGGCTACTTCTTTTCACGGATGTTAGGATACAACAATAAAATGTTTTCCATAAGTAACGCTTTGGCTGAGTTCATGCAAGTCCGTTCACACAACAGTTTTTAGTTTGAGCCATTGCAGTCTCGTTGGCTTGTATGTGAAACGCTGTGTACGTGGCGCACAGATGAGAATCGTGATGCTACATTGAATCTTCTGACATTTTTTTCCCTTTTTCATTCTTTTTTAACGCGCGTCCGCATTTGACGGTTTGTTTCTGCGACCGAATCCAGTCACCGACTACTTCGCGTCCATCCGCTTTTGCGATTGTCTTTATACTTTCTTTCTAAGGAAAGAACAATAATCAAAAGTAGGGATCATCTTTCCCTTTTCTTCACTCGTCGTCGAGGAAATGCAAGTTCCACGAGGAATGCAGCATCTCTCTTTTTTCGCTCAGCCCGTTTTCCAGGAAGCAAAAGAGACCCGACCTGTGAGCGGGCCCGTGGACCAATACTTCGAGCGTGGTGTATGTACCTACATATATGCCACGAGAATGACAAAATGGTGCTACAGACAGCGTGTTCGCTTACGAGCCAGTCATTCCTAGGCATACACGGAAGAGGATGTTCGTGTGCTAACGAAACCGAGACAGCCTCGGCGCGGTAGGCACATTTCTTTCACGACGCACCACGAAATCGTGTCCGCGCACCCAAATGTTTGGGAAGAAAACCGTAAAAGGAAACGCCCGGATGTTTAGCACGTAGTACATTGACGATGCTGCAGACACCGGACTTTCACTTTGGCACGCTTTCACGTCATGGTGAAGCCAGGAAACGAATGTCACGAAGTGTAGTGTGCGTTTTGTGTATACGCGAGATTCCGTGCAAAAGGGTGCAAAGCATCCCATCGTCTTGAAGGCGTGTGTCAGGATAGTGCGTATCCATAGTGGTTGTTCTCGGGAGAAAAAAAAGAAAAAGAACGTGACCGGTACGACACATGCAGACACATCCTTTTCACAACGCTGGCTCATGTACACGAAAAGACGTGCGTTGTGATCCATCTTTTCTCGGCGTTCGAGATGCTCGTGCAGAAAAACACCGATGTTCGCGATTAGGCCGCGCGTGCTTTCATGTGCCACGCGCCTGGTGTATTCTTTCCTCCTGACCTTCGCTGGAATGTTTTTTTTTTGTTTTGGTGTTATTGTATTGCTTCTGTTTTTCCGATAATGCCGAAGAGGCAGGAAAGATGGCTTCACCCTTAGCTGCAGGCACGAGTGCCGTGGCTGTTTTAAAAATAGGAACCGCCACGTGCTGGGATTGTAGAGCCCGTTGATCGGAGATGGTTTACAAAGCACGCCGCAAGTATTCTTCTTTTATATTTTTCGAACTCCGCCGTGCCCGAAAAAAAAAAATGGTTCGCGTCGTGAAAGAAAAGAAAACGAAGGTTCGGAGATGCTCTAACCGTTAGAGCACGACATAACAGAAGCACTTGAAACTATGCGTTAGAGTTAGAGCCTAACGCATAGTTTCAAGCGCTTTTGGTATGTCGTGCTGCACGCACAACACTACAGGTGGGTTTAGCCTACGCCTCCTCTATGCTGGTATGGCCACAGCGTCCAAATTGAGACGTCAACGTCACGTTCTTCTAATCGTGACGCAGAGGATGGAACGCTTCAATCTCCGTCCAGTGTGCGAAGTGAGAAAAAGCAGTGAACCTTCGCCCGTTCTCCGCACGCCCCTCACGTATTTGGAGCGGTTTTGCTCCCGCGTCGTGCCTTGCTGTGCTGCACGTTTTCTCCGAGACCCAGTGCCTATTTAAAGGCTGAAGCATGCAGGGATCGGCCCGAAAGTCTGTAATCGGCAGTTGATAGATTTGTGGCGGTGAGATGCCCGGCTCATTCCTTTGTTTTCGACAAAAAGCGTTCGTTCGAGTTCGTTCGTAACCCCCGCTCTTGGGTTTGTTGGTTGTTTTGCTCGGAGCGCGTTCGGGAGCCCTGCAGTGTAGTAAAACACGAGTGCTGCAGTAACATGGTTTGGTTTTACATTTCACGGGTTTTCTCTAAACGTTGGAAAAAAAAGTCACTACGCAGCATGTACATTGATTGATTGATTGATTGATTGATCGAAAAAACTTTCATGAGGTCCTGTGGAACGCACCTTGGCATTGCCCCCCCCCCCCACAAATGGAATGGTCGTATCGGAATGCCTCCTAAAGCGTCACGAAACGTCGTCGTCGTCGTTGTCATCATCATCATCATCATCATCATCATCATCATCATCATTATCATCATAAGCCTGACTACGTCCACTGCAGGAGAAAGGCCTCTCCCATGCTCCGCCAGTTAACCCGATCCTGTGCTTGCTGCTGCCAATTTATAGGGGAGACCCGCTCAAGTTTGCCCGGCGACGCCAGCGCTCGCCTTTCCCCTGCCAGAAAAAGCGCACAACAGTAGAGTCTTCCGACCCTTACGCTCCCTTTGGCTTCCACGCATTTGCGAAGCACGCGCTGCACGTGAAACGTCCCTCGTTTCGTGATGTCACCCCAACAGAAAAGGGGGTGACATCGCTGCGTCGTCAACTGTCACAATAACCATGCAAACACGAAGAGGTCGACTCCACCAGTGAAATTCTACCGATTCCCAAACCGATGGTACGAAACAAGCAGATGACAGAAATGGATTGAAGTTTGAAGTTTGAAGTTTATTTTGCTAAAGCAGTGCGCCGAAAAAAGTATGTAAACAATTTTTTTTTCATAAAAATTAGCACGCGCACAATGCATTCAAAATTACGGGTGTTAATTCCTACGTCACCGTTCCTCTAATCTATCGAGTTACTGGGAGATGCACGTCCCCATCTTAAAAGTATAAATTTTCAACGCCCGTCTTTAGAGCACTGTTAAAAAATAGCGAAGAAATATTTTATGCTGCTACTATTATTCGATATTGTTGGGGACGTAGTAGTTGAAGCTGTGTGCACATGTGGTATTGGTAATGTGTTGTTATATATTTTTAAATCTACGTAACGCCGACGGAAGTGTGTGGTTGCCGAAAGCTTGGACAACTATGAAAAAAATAAAAAAATGCATTAGCCGTTGTTGCACGTCCGTTGGCAGATACAGTGAACTAGTTGTTACTGAGTGTGCAGGGGTAGCCCGAACAACATGGTGCATTTTTGATACGTGACCAAGATAAATGCCTTTATAACAATGCGCTCTTCCCCTGCAGATTAGACACACACAAAAAAGTTTCTCTGAAAGCTGGGCGCTCATCATGATGGTACGCACGCTGTTCGTGAACTCAAGGTACCCGTGATGAGAACGGTGATAACGCAAGGAAAGACACGCGAGATAGATGTCAACTATTGTTGTGGGTCAGAAAGAAGCCCCAAATAGACCATTTATTTTTGAAGTGTTGTGTATACACCGCACGATAACTTGGGTGGGTGCTAGTAAATTGAGGTATCCCAACTAATAGCAGTCACAGCGCAAGAACCGCTTAACCTAAAGCACGAGAAGCGGCCTTACTCATGCATCCAGGAACAAACATAGTGCATAGTACACAAAGTAAACCAAATAAAACAGGTATATATTTATGAACGTACAGAAAGTTTTATTCACCTCTAACGTCGTAAACAGCGTCGTCTTTCACTTGCGAAACGCACTTCGCTCTGACGAGGACGGCGTCGTCTGCTAACACTTGCTTCGCTGCCCTCTTACCAAATTACTGCCATGAAAAAAAAAAAAAAAACCTCAATTGCGGCAACCTATTAAATGCGGACAGAGCGCATACATCATAACCGCGCGTGACGCGAGACTCTCAAAAACACGTGCAGAACGCGTGCAGCGTGCGAGCAAAGAAACGCGTTTTCAAGCAGGTTGAATGGGACAGCAGAGAGGCTAACACTCGAGTAACCAGTTTTCTCCCCACATTGACTGACAGCGCCACGCTCCGCAGCGCCTCCCTCGGCGTGGGTCTCCTCTATACCCGTAAACTTCTTAATCTCATCTGCCCACCTAATCTTCTGTCTCCCCCTAACCCACTTGCCTTCTCTGGGAATCCAGTTAGTTACCCTTAATGACCAGCACTTATCCTGTCTATGCGCTACATGCCCGGCCCATGTCCATTTCCTCTTCTTGATTTCAACTATGATATCCTTAACCCCCGTTTGTTCCCTAATCCACTCTGCTCTCTTTTTGTCTCTTAAGGTTACACCTACCATTTTTCTTTCCATTGCTAGCTGCGTCGTCCTCAATTGAAGCTGAGCCCTCTTTGTAAGTCTCCAGGTTTCTGCTCCGTAGCTAAGTACCGGCAAGATACAGCTTTTATGTACCTTCCTCTTGAGGGATAGTGACAATCTACCTGTCATAATTTGAGAGTGCTTGCCAAATGTGCTCCACCTCATTCTTATTGTTCTAGTTACTTCAATCTCGTGGTTCGGCTCCGCGGTTATTACCTGCCCTAAGTAGACATAGTCTTTTACAACTTGAAGTGCACTATTACCTATCTCGAAGCGCTGCTCTTTTCCGAGGTTGTTGTACATTATTTTATTTTTCTGCAGATTAATTTTAAGACCCACCTTTCTGCTCTCCTTGTCTAACTCCGTAATCATAAGTTGCAATTCATGCCCTGGGTTACTCAGCAATGCAATGTCATCGGCGAAGCGCAGGTTGCTAATGTACTCTCCATTAACTCTTATCCCTAAATGTTCCCATTCTAGGCTTCTGAAAACCTCCTGTAAGCATGCGGTAAATAGCATCGGGGACATTGTGTTCCCCTGCCTTACGCCCTTCTCGATTGGTATTCTGTTGCATAATTGACCCTAAAGTGAATGATGAAAAATTGGCGTAGTTGATCTTTGTTAAGTTTATGAGCGTAAATAGGTTAAGTAACAATTTTTTTTCTGAACTGAATGAGTCTTATTCCGTAGCCTTCGTTACAGTTTTGATTTCCGTAGCATTCCACTGAGTACCTTAGCTAGTGAACTATTATGAGCTTTTTGTTTTTTTTAAATCATGCTTTTCGATAAAGTACCAGACATACGCGAAGGAATGTGTCTCCACTGTATGCGACAGCTGCAGTTAAACATTCGACTTGTCTAAACACTGAGCCCATTCTGACGCTGATGAATTCCCATGCACAACGACTTTCATGGGTCACACGAGGTCACATGCGATTAAGATCACTCGTAACTTATGGCCATTGCCTCCTGGGCATGATGGCCTGGCCACTTCAGGTCAGCGCTACAATATAAGGCGTGCTATGGCGGGTAGAACTCTGGTGCCTCAAGTGTTGCCTTGTCAGAGATAATAAATCCAACGCCTTCGCAAAGAAAGAAGGAAAGAAAGAAGGAAAAAAAGAAAAAAGAAAGAAGGAAAGAAAGAAAGAAAGAAGAAAAGAAGGAAAGAAAGAAAAAAAGAAAGAAAGAAAGAAAGAAAGAAAGAAAGAAAGAAAGAAAGAAAGAAAGAAAGAAAGAAAGAAAGAAAGGTTGGGGATGTGGACCAATAAATGAGGAAACGAACAAAAAAACTAATTTCGCCTTTAAAAAAAAAACGAAGAAAAACCTCTCCCTTAGTTGGGTTGACCTTTAGACAAGTAAATGTTCCGTTCTTCAATAAATAAAGAGCTGTCTCCTTTTCTCTCTTCCTTTCACGTGACTATCAGCGTCGCATGCAGCTTGGTTTAACGGTGCCTCATAAACGAGCTCATATTGCGACCAAACTCTGCATTCCATGCCCCTTCTTTTGTTTCGATTTGTTTTCCGCGTCAAGTCTATTCGAAAGCATCCGCAACTGGTTGTTTCGCGAAGCGCCCTCGGCGGCGCCACTTTCCCACGGCTTGCGTCAATCACACGAAGGACGGGGTCACCGGTTTGGAACTCGCCTGGCCCACACGCTCTCTATGCATGCCTGTCATCCGCCGAAGGTAAGGGTCACGCGTGTGCGCCCGGGAATAATACTTCCGCGTTAGTAAAAAAGAAAAGACCTGTATTATATACGACGCAGGCGAAGAACGAAGAAACGAACCGACTATAGAATAAAGACGAGGAAAAAGAATGGAGGCAAAGCAACCAACAACGAGGAAGTCACAAATGTCACGGGAGTAGGGTCCGCGAATGTACAAATGCCTATATACAGCCACTCTTCGCCCATGTTGCGGCGAGGTCGACAGGATCGAAGATCGTATGAATGCTACCGCGTGGACGCCTATGCTTATACTACACGTGTTATACGTTGAGAAGCGTGGAATTCCCTACCCAATTACAACGAGGAAACCCGGTGCGCATGATACTGTACACCTTCCCCGCCCACTTCTCTTGATGAGACGACTTTGACGGGGCAGAAGTCTGAGCGTCTGTATGGGGGCGTGAGCAGTGCGCGCATCGGCTGTCGATCTGCGACGAGTCGGCCCGTGTCATTGCACCCGAAGAAGGCTGCCGTTCAGTGTGACCTCCAATACATACGCATTCACTGCTTCGCTGACCAATGCCGGAGATAATTTTTACCTGCTCGACGTTCGATTCAGGTCTTCTTGAAGTCGACAATTGATTTCGGACATGCGTTAGATTGGACCCCTTGCAATACTTAGACCAAGAGACCACTGTACTAAAATTTATGCTTTTGTATAGACGTTTTTCTAATGAATGTCTATACCACGGACGAACGGACGGACGGACGGACAGACAGACAGACAGACAGACAGACGGACAGACAGACAGACAGACAGACAGACAGATGAGATTAGATAGATAGATAGATAGATAGATAGATAGATAGATAGATAGATAGATAGATAGATAGATAGATAGATAGATAGATAGATAGATAGATA
Source organism: Rhipicephalus microplus (assembly GCF_043290135.1). NCBI lineage: Eukaryota > Metazoa > Arthropoda > Arachnida > Ixodida > Ixodidae > Rhipicephalus > Rhipicephalus microplus. Next base: position 52,673,488 of record NC_134704.1, on the reverse strand, counting down.
GATAGATAGACAGACAGACAGACGGATAGATAGATAGATAGATAGATAGATAGATAGATAGATAGATAGATAGATAGATAGATAGATAGATAGATAGATAGATAGATAGATAGATAGATAGATAGATAGATAGATAGATAGATAGATAGATAGATAGATAGATAGATAGATACGCTCTAAGTGGCCGAAGTTCACTAAAAAATGGTTCGCATCTAAAAACCGTCATGTGATGACATCAAATTTTGAGGCCTTCAAGGTGACACATATCGCCAGAATTTGTGTCGTCAACACGACTTCACGTGATGACGTCATCACGTGACATCATAGCATGGCCCTTGATGGCTCGATCCTGCGGAGCCAGTAGTATATAGTCGCTGTATACACCTGGGGATGTTTAGAAAGCCATCAATTCTTGCGATCCCTAGGGTGGTGCAAATTCACGCAAGTGCCCCGCCGCAGTGGTCTAGTGGCTATGTACTCGGCTGCTGACCCGCAGGTCGCGGGATCGAATCCCGGCTGCGGTGGCTGCATTTTCAATGGAGGTGAAAATGCTGTAGGTTCGTGTGCTCAGATTTTGGTGCACGTCAACGAACCCCAGGAGGTTGAAATTTCCGGAGCCCTCCACTACGGCGTCTCTCATAATCATAAGGTGGTGTTGGGACGTTAAACCCCACATATCAGTCAATCGAATTCACGAAAGTAGCAGCAAGATTCCGGGAGGGACCAGTACAATCAAGTGAGATGGAAAAAAATAATCACAGCATATCCACGAGGTGAATAATGACGAGTGGGGCGAAGCGGACGGACGAATGGAAGGACGGATGGACAGCTGCACGAATGGGCGGATTGACACGCGGATGGAGGGATGGATGCACGGGCGGACGGACGTACGGTTGGACGGAAGCAATAACGAACGGATGGACGGAAGCGCGGACGGACTGACGGATGCTTCGCCCCACTCATCATCATTCACCCCATGGATATACTGTGGTTTTTATTATTTATCATACTACAAGTAACGTCCTCTAGTATTGTACCATATGCATCTGTCAGCGTATATATGCATTACGTTATATATACAAGTACTGCCCTCTAGAGCTGTTACAAGAACTAACGAGAGGTGGCTACATACGTTACGACGAGACGCTCAGCCCACGCCTTAAGGAGCTTCGCCCCTAAAAGAAGATGGCTTTCGCCATTGGAGTCGTCTTGGGTGAATGCATATGGCACAAACGTATACCTAGTAACGTTGTATGACAGAGTGTGAATTTTGTTTTTGTACGAGTAATGCATTGTCTGATGGCACACGCTGCCGACAAGGTATCAAGTGCTCATGCACGTCAAGTTAACCACCACCTGTGTTCGCCGCGGTTATTCCGCGGATGTTTTCCTCTTCATTCACATTGTCAAGCATGGCTTCTTATACATGTCTGCTTCCGTGACTCGAAACAGTCGAAGAATGAAGGCCATTGGTGCTATCATTTTGACGAGGGACTTACTTTCATCGGGGTAACAACTCGTTTCCTTGCCAGCATTCTTATGTACCCCATTTTGATCTTGTGCGCAAGAATAAAGAAGTGCGTGAGCTAGTATTATTTATTAAAGGAAAAGGAAGAAACAACACAAACATCAAAATAAATTAGTAATTGCACTTCATCTTTTTTGTTGAAGAACGGTTACTCTCCTTTATTTTTAAGATGTGGCACTTGTTAAGATAAGTATATCGCTCCCAGGGGCCGACTAAACAAAATGCACCACTCAAGCCAGTGTGACTGTAATACAAGGTGTCCAGCAAGCGCTGCTCACTGCCCGCGAAAGCGTTCTTGCACTTTAAAGGCATCTAATTATAGCCCTGTTGATAAACTGTCCGTGTACGCCACAAGAGTACGCTTAGCGGTGGATCACGTGATGTTTACGAGGCGGCGGGTGTGTCGGTGCATGATCCGCAAGCACTCTGCTTCAATATAGCTCTTTGCCCGTTGTTGTTGTTGTTGTTGTTGTTGTTGTTGTTGTTGTTGTTGTTGTTGTTGTTGTTGTTGTTGTTGTTGTTGTTGTTGTTGTTGTTGTTGTTGTTGTTGTTGTTGTTGTTGTTGTTGTTGTTGTTGTTGTTGTTGTTGTGCTGATGCTGCTGCCGCGGCTGCGAGCCAAAAGGCGGCAACCCTTAGTTGCTTATAGTCACCCACGCAGGCCTCCATAAAAGCGAAACGATCACTACAGGCTTTAGGCGTTGATGATAACCTGCACTCAAACGATGTACCGTACCTCTCTTCTTCGTGCTCTTTCTTCTTTTTTTATGAATGCGCGTTCTCCATGGAACGGCGAAAGTACCGACCCACACCCTAGGGGCGTCAAACGGCGTACCGAATTTCCTTCTTTGTGCGTTCGACGCTCGTGAGGTCACCCGCACACATGGCGAACCCTCTGGTCGTCGTATTCCTTGCACCTCCTGCGGGGCATGTAATCGTCGCCGGTCGCTGTACAGAAATCTGCCGCATCTGCTTCATTCCGAGGCCACCATAAACATCTCGACGAGCAGGAGTACGTTGCCGTCTCGAAGAGGCTTTCGCGGGGAAAGTTATTATAAGACGTGCAAAAGGGTGCACCACGTCCGCGTGTGCCCCGAGCTTTTTTTCTTTTCTGCGCAAACGAGGACCTGACGGCCACGCGTTATACCGAGCAGACAAGACGGCTCGTGTAACAATGCGAGGTAAGAAAGGAATCATAACGAACTAAAACCGAAATGGAGCAAGAGCGAAAGGTGATGAAGAGATGTATCAACGTGGAAGCGCACGGGAGGGCACACAGGTATACCCTGCACACCCTCCAGTTCTCAGTCCTATCTCCCTTTATACGGCCGCAAGGCCAAGGCAGATGACACACCCATACGCTGGTATCGCCTTGGGGCAGTGTCGGGCTACGTGTCGGGAATCCTCCAGCCTACTTTGATATAGTGTCTAGCGTTAGCGCGTGTGTGCATGCGCGCGCGTTTTATTTGTGTGTGTGTGTGTGTGTGTGTGTGTGTGTGTGTGTGTGTGTGTGTGTGTGTGTGTGTGTGTGTGTGTGCGTGCGTGCGTGCGTGCGTGTGTGTGTATGTGTGTGTGCGGGCGGGCGCGCGTGTGTGTGTGCGTGTGTGTGTGCGTACGTGCGTGCGTGCGTGCGTGTGTGCATGTGTGTGAGTGTGTGTGAGAGAGAGTGTGTCTGTGTGTGAGGGGGGTACAAAGAAAAAAAATGATATTTGAACACGTGGCTGGGATTCTGGGGCCACATTTTGCGGACCACATGGTGCTGAACGCGACCTTCAACATTAATTGCAAGTGAACAAGGCAAATCAAATGTCCTCCGCACCCGTTCTGTGCTCGTCGACATTAGAAATCGACATCTGATGAACTGCTTATGTTAATTCGATTATTTGTGGACGACGACTTGATAATATTAACGGCGCAGACTTCATCGTCCCGCGATCTCCATTGCGAATTCGGCATAAAATTCACGCTTCCGTAACAGCAGCTTTCATTTTTAGCACACTATGCTACAGCGCTACGAACTTGGGAATCTTGATTGATGATTGATATGCGGGGTTTAACGTTCCAAAACCACCACATGATGATGAGAGACGCCTTAGTGGAGGGCATCGGAAATTTTGACCACCTGCGGTTCTTTGACGTCAACCCAAATCTGAGCACACGGGCCTACAACACTTCCGTCTCCATCGAAAATGCAGTCGCCGCCGCTGGGATTCGATCCCGTGACCGGCGGGTCAGCAGCCGAGTACCTTAGCCACTAGGCCACCATGGCGGGGCACAAGCTTGGTCATCTTCCATGAAATCAATGCTGAAGTCTGCAATTTATGCTTTAGTCTCAGCTATTGTTATTTTGGAGGCTATTTGCTGCACTTATTGGTACATAGTCACGAAAAGGCTCTAAAGTGCAGCCATTTAAAGAACAACGTCACAGTTTTTATCATGTGCGCGGGGCTATTTTTGGCTACTTTAGTGCTCCTGACTCAAGTCATATATTTTAATTAATTAATTAATTAATAATACACACTGTGGATCATCATTTTGGTCTGAGCAGGAGGCACAAAAGAAACATCAGGTGATCTGTGACAGCAAGAAAGAAAAAAATAAAAAAGAACAAATTCATTGTAAAAACATGTATCTATACGCTAACAGAGTTCACATGTCTGTGAAACAGCAGCAAGATTTATAACACATTTGAACACTAAACGCCAAAGAAATAACTTTCCAGCCATATAGCAAAACTGTCAGTCGAAAAAATCCCCTCAGGCACTGAATTCCACTCATTAGCTGTTCTGGGGAAATAACTGTGTATTTAAGCATTAGTTACTGCAAATATGGGGGCCAAAGATCGATCATGTTTGCGGCGGGTTTTCATAGCAGTGGCTGGTTGGACACAACAAGGTAGATTTAAGGCAACTTTCCCAGACATAATTTTGTATAAAAACGTTAAACGAGTATTATTTCTTCTTATTTAACAACGGAATTTTGTGTAATTTCAGTAACGTTATAGGTGAGTCGAGTCTTTGATACTTGTTAAAAAAATCACAGCATATCGACGGAGTGAATGATGATGAGTGGGCGAAGCGTCCGTCATCCTGTCCGTGCTTCCGTCCGTCCGCGCGACCATCTGTGCGTCCGACCATGCGTCCCTCCATCTGTCCGTGCATCCATCCGTCCGTACATCCGCGCGTCCGTCCATCTGTCCGTCCGTATTCTGGTATGTCTGTCCATCTGTCCGTCCGTCCGTCTGCTAGTCTGTCTGTCCATCCGTCCGTCCGTGCGTCCGTCCGTGCGTTTATCTATTGAGCACTCCAAGTACCGCCATCTTCCGTTTCGCATACCGGTGGCTACGTACGACAACGACGGAGGATGGACAGACTCACGCCTTCAGGAGCTTAGCCCCTAAAATGCTTGTTGGCTCATTCTTGTGATTTCATGACTATTTTTTTTCTTTGTCGTTACGACGTGGATACCCTGAGCACGTGTGCTTTAGTATGCACATGTTTGCACGCGTGTGTGTTGGAGCGCGCTTGTTCAAGTCTGCGCGTTAGTGTGAATGCTTATGTGGTTATAAAAGGGAAAAGAAGAGAAAAGTGAGCCCCGTAACTGTCTGCATCTGGTGTGACAGCTCAACAATAGCTCAAAAAGGATGGGGGTAAGGAGGGATTAAAAGGATAGGATTAAAAGGTATATATATATATATATATATATATATATATATATATATATATATATAGAGAGAGAGAGAGAGAGAGAGAGAGAGAGGAGCAGGGACAGGGAGCGACGGAAGAGAAGATAGGAAAGATGAAACACGGTTGCAGGAGTCCGACAACGGGACACCACTGGCGAGAGCTCGTGTCGGCAACAAGGAGATGGAGTAGGGCTAATCCCCTCGCACACCAATGCGTTCAATGTTGCCTGTTGCCTGGGTAGGAGCAGACTGCAACTCAGGGGAATGCGCAGAGAGAGAGAGAATAAAATGAGGGAAAGGCAGGGAGGTGAACCAGAAAATGGAGCATCCGGTTTGCTACCCTGCACTAGGGGAAGGGGGAATGGGGAAGAAAGATTGGGAAAAAAGCGAAGAGGGAAATAGACGCACGCGAAAAAAAAGGGGGAGGGGAGCTGGGGTGCTACAGTCTATACAATAGGTCGCTGCCACGCAAAAAGTTCAGTAAGGCATTCACTGATTTTCTGTGAGCACACAAATCATGTCGCCTTTCCAGCACTGATTGTTCAGACAAAGGTCTGTCGTCAAGGCGAGCTAACGCAGCAGCTAGTTGCCGTCTTTGCACGCTGTAACGAGGGCAGTGACAGAGAACGTGCTCTATAGTTTCATCGCTGCCGCAATGACCGCAAGCAGCACTGTCTTCCATGCCGATTCGGAAGGCGAAAGCTTTGGTGAAGGCGACACCAAGCCATAGTCGGCAAAGCACCGTTGTCTCGAGTCGAGAGAGTCCAGACGGAGGCCGGAGTCGACGAGACGTGTCCAGTCTATGCAGTCGCGTGTGCCGTAAGAACTCGGTTTCCACAGAGATTTTAATTTTGCATTAGCGATTTTTCGGATGGTCATTGCAGCATCAGTCCTTAAAAATGGTATAGATTTTTCTTCACCATCTTCGTGTGCTGATCGGGCAGCTGCATCGGCATGTTCGTTGCCCAATATGCCGCAGTGACTTGGAAGCCACTGAAACGTGATTCTGTGTCCTTCGTCGAAGAGGTGGTGAAGCAGCTCTCTAATTTCCAGCACTAGTTGTTCATGAGGACCCCGGCGTAAGGCGAATATCAAATACTGTAGTGCTGCCTTAGAGTCCGTGAACACGCTCCATTTCTTGGCTTCTTGGTGTTTAATAACTTGAATTGCACTACGTAGAGCAGCAAGTTCCGCAGCTGTCGATGATGTCTGGTGGGATAAACGAAACTTCACCGTTGTCGCTGTTGCAGGAAAGATCACCGACCCTGCAGACCCATCCACTTTAGTTGAAGCGTCAGTATATAGATGAGTATGCTCACTGTATTTCTCATATAACGAGAGAAGAGAAAGCTGCTTTAGCGCTGGAAACGAGAGCCGGGCTTATGACCCTATGACTGGAACCGTGAGTTCAACATGTGCATAGGTCATACTCCATGGGGGAGTTGAAATCCTCGATGGAGTTGTATATCCCGTAGGAATGCGTGTGCGATATGACAAGACTGTCTGGCAAAATGAGGAACGAGGTCGGGCTTCTGGCAGTGAAGCTAGATGATGGGCAGGGGCACGAGTAAGATGCCTCACGTGTGCTCTGAGCACTTCCATCATGATATGCGTCCTTAGCGGGTAGTCATTAGCGATCTCGATTGTCTCAGCTGTTGATGAACATCGCGGTAGCCCCAGACAAACTCGCAGAGCCATAGCCTGGATGCTTTCGAGAGTCCGAATGTTGGTTCTACAGGTGTTGGTCAACACAGGCAAACTGTAGCGCAAATAGCCAAGAAAAAGCGTCTTGTACAATTGCATCATTGCATGTACTGAAGTCCCCCAGGTTTTTCCTCCGAGATACTTGAATAAGTTAGCAATTTCTGTCAGCCTCTTCTTCAAGTGGGCCGCATGTGGGCCCCAGCAGAGGTCTCTATCAATGAATACGCCTAGAAATCTGTGCGTCCTGACATATGGTATGACTTGGCCATCGATTGATATAGCGTATGGTCTCATTGGCTTTCGACTAAAAGCAATCAATGCGCATTTCGCTGGCGAGATTTTCAGACCCTGGTCCTTGAGGTACACTGATACCAACGTCACAGCTTTCTGAAGTTTTGCGCGTACCTGAGGTCTTGTCACGCCAGATGTCCAGACGCAGATGTCGTCAGCGTACATGGATAACTTGACCACACTTGGTAGTCGTTCTACAAGACCAATGAGAACGAGGTTGAAGAGGGTCTGACTCAAGACGCCACCTTGCGGGACTCCACGATGCGTTGGGTGTTGGGAGGTTGGACCATCTGCAGTGTTCACAACAAGGTCCACCCTTGTAAATAACTGCGTGTCCAACAATACAGTTGCCCGCCTAGGCCCACTGACTCAATGGCTTCGAGGATGGCGTCATGTAGAACGTTGTCGTATGCTCCTTTTACGTCAAGAAACATGGCTGCAGATAGTCGTTTACCTGCCTTTTGTTGCTGGACATATGTGACGAGATCTATAACATTGTCGATCGAACATCGGTGACGGCGAAAACCAGCCATGGCGTTCGGATATATCTCATACTATTCCAGGTACCATTGAAGCCTGGCCAAGATCATTCTCTCCATTACCTTTCCTACGCAACTTGAGAGTGCGATTGGTCGGTAAGAGGCAATGTCCAGGGGAGATTTGCCAGGCTTAAGGATCGGTACCAAGCGGCTAATCTTTCAATCTTGCGGAACGACGCCAGCTTGCCAGGAATCGTTGAAGATGTTAAGGAGTGCTTCTCGTGCCCGTTTACCAAGGTTGCACAGCATCCTGTATGAGATGTCATCCGGGCCAGTTGACGACGACTTATTACATAAGACGAGCGCCGCATCGAGCTCCTGTGATGTAAACGGTAGATCCATGCGTGAGTCCTGTGAGTTAGGGATATGGTTCACTGTATGTAGGCTTGTGTACGTTGTCTGGCCCACGGTCATAGCGCAGAAATCTTCTGCTACCTCAATTTCATGCCGGCGTTGAAAAAGTGCAAGGGCTTTGAAGGGAAAACGCTGCTCTGGAACAGAACGTAGGCCTCGCACAATTCTCTATATCTGAGAAAGTGGTTTATGAGGATCTAGCGACGCACAAAATTTCCTCCATCGTTGGGTGTCTAATTTGTCAAGGCGCCGTTGTATCTTCTTTTGGATGCGCCGGGCTGTCCGTAGATCGTCTGTGGAATTGGTGCGTCGGTATCGTCTTTCGGCACGACGGCGGATCGCACGAAGTCGCTCCAGCTCGAGGTCACATTCAGAGTACTTCGAAGAGCATATTATTGTGCGCATAGCCGCAGGTGCAGTTTCCTTAATAGTTTGCTGAAGACCATTGGACAGGCCTTCTTCACAAGTATCCTCAAGTTGAGTTTTGAACACACTCCAATCTATTCTTTTTTGTTGTGGTAGAATAGTACGTGTTCGAAATACCTTTAATCTTCAGGTAAGTGGGGATGTGGTCGCTTCTGTGTGTTTCAATGTCCAAAAACCACTTTACCCGTGTAGCAAATCGGCGTGAAACAAAGGACAAATCAAGGCAGCTGCTATATGTAGTGCCTCGTAAAAACGTAGGACTGGCGTCATTCAGAAGGACGAGACCATGGCTGGAAACCAATGATGCTAGACGTCGTCCCGTTGAATTAAGCCTTGAGCTTCCCCAAATGGGATGATGCGAAATCCCCGGTGAAATCCCCGGTGATAACCCACGGGAAATGGCAAATCCCCGGTGATAACCCACGGACCCGGATGTGCCCTTAATATGCCGTCTAGTTTGTTGGCGTCGAAATGACTTGATACACGCCTAGAAGTGCGAATGTCACCTTTCCTTTTTTAACAGACAAGCACACATACTGATTGCCGTCGTGAGGTTGCACTGGCTGGACGACGTAAGTAAGCGCTCGGCGAATAAATACAACAACCTTGCTACTTTCGATGTCACTTGAAGAGAAAAAATGACTCGTAGCCGGATAATCTGATTGGGTGCGATAATTTCGGTTCACATATAATCATGATAGGAAATCGGTACAGATGAACAAACTGGCGAAAATCAGATATGCGGGATCTCAGACCTCTTGCGTTCCACTGAAAAATCGACGCTTCTCTGCCCTCCTGACGGAACGACTTGTGATTGTCGGCCATGGCTTTACTAAAGGCTTGCAAGGACCGGACTCAACGCGTCCAGCACCTGTAGACCGCTCCTAGCAGTTGGCGTATCGATGCTTGTCAGAAGACTTCTGATGACACTCACAATGGATCGCAGCATATGAATAATTTGACGATCTGCTGTAGGAGCCTCGTCATCAGCAGCATTGGCTTTCAGTGGGAGCAGAGAGCGGGAAGGCTGCTCGGAAGGCCGTGCGTTCGCAAGCACCGGCCAGTCTTCAGGGGAGAGAGGCTTCGCCGGTGGAGGTATTCTTGTACTCTCTGGCTTTCTACTGGATGTTGATGGTGGTGTAGACCGAAGTGGTGCATGAATATCACCATGACTGGAGCGCTTCCGTCGGTGGCGACGTCGACGCCGGATTTTGTGTGAAGCTTCTCTATGGGTGGAGTTATCCCTGACCATTTCTTTCAGAATACCCATTTCTTTCTTGAGTCTTGGGCATTCCTTAGACGTGGCTTCATGCGTACCTCGACAATTGCCGCACCTATAAGTTGTTGCACAACAGGTGTCTGCCGTGTGCGCCTCCGCGCACCGGGGGCATACGGTAGAGTTCGCACAGACGCCCTTGACATGACCGATCTTGAAACACTTGTGGCACTGAAGCGGCTTTGGGACAAAATGCCGTACCACATGCCGGAAATGTCCCACCTTGACGTGCGTAGGGATTGAGTCGTCCTTAAAGACTATCCTAACGCAGCGGCTGTTCCCGGGGCGGCTTATATGCTTAATGACCACTCCTTCGTACGCCGGTTTTATCAGAATGGGTAGATTTTATCAGATGGGTATCAGAATGGGTAGATGATGGGTTTTATCAGAATGGGCCTGGCGAGACGTTTACTAGTTACATAGAGGACGTGCTCGACCTCTGCAAGCGTGTGAATCCATCTATGCCCGAAGAAGAAAAAATTCGGCAGATTCTCAAGGGCATCGAGGATGGCGCATTCCAGATGTTGCTAGCGAAAAGCCCGAACACGGTGGCAATCCTCGTAAGCCTCTGCCAGAGCTTTGATGAATTGCGCCGTCAGCGTTCCATCGCCAGACAGAGTGTCCTACCGCCGGAATCGATCTCGGCAGTCACACTCACAAATGCCAACGTTTGCAAAGAAAGTCTATCCAACCAGATCAAAGACTTCATCAGGGAGGAAGTCGCCCGACAGCTCTCCCTGCTGCCGCATAGCGACGCGCCCACCGCAAGCCTGCCTACGACACTGCAGCAGGCCATAAGCACGGAAATTTGTGATGTCCTCCCTACAGTGCAGGCCCCTTACCCGTGCACTTCAGTAGCGCCTAATCTCTCAGCTGTCGGCTACGCACCACCTGCACCACCTTCACCTCTCAGCTACGCAGCTGTGGTCGCGCGGCCCCCACCGCATCCAGTCGCCTTATCAGCTCCACCTCCTCCGGCATCGCCTCCAGTTTACAGGCCCTCACCTCGCTTTTTCCATCGATCTAATGAGTGGCGCACTCAAGACAATCGTCCTATCTGCTTCGCCTGTGGCATCGCTGGCCACATTGCACGCTTCTGCCGCCGTCGCCCCACACCTGCAAACGCATACTTCGGAACTCCTACCTACGCGCCGCAGCAGGCCACCGCATCTGCATATGAACAGAGGCACTCAGACTCGGATCGCCGCCCATCGACTGCTCGTTTCCCATCCCCTCGTCGCCGGTCGCCATCGCCTATGCGTCGCCGACCACCTCCTGAGGAGGGAAACTAATCAGTGCAGTTCCGGAGGCAAGAACTGCAACTTGTGCGCAATTCCCAAGGCCTCCGTTTTCGCCGAAAAATGTTGTTGATGTCGATGTTGAGGGAGTCGCCACATTAGCGTTAATTGATACCGGTGCCGCCGTTTCTGTGATGGACGTCAAATTTTGTCGGAAACTGAAGAAAGTGACCACATCTCTCTGTGGCATTGTGCTGTCCACGGCTAGCGCGCAACGCATTCATCCCTCGGCTCTGTGTACGGCGCGCGTCGTCATCCAAGATGTTTTGTACGTCGTACAGTTTTTTGTTCTGCCATCTTGCTCTCATGACCTTATCCTCGGTTGGGATTTCTTATCAGGTCATGAAGCTATCATCGATTGTTCCCGTGCCGAAGTGTCCCTTGTGCCAACATATGAATTTCCACCACCCGACCGGTCTCCTCGGCTCTGCAAACTCATCGCTGACGACGACATCACCTTGCCCCCGGAAGCTTCGGTCCCTGTAAGCCTTTCATGTGTGGCGCAACCCGACGCCACGGTGGTCTTTACGCCATCTCCTGTTTTTACTGAACGCAAGGGCATCGTTCTCCCATTTGCCGTTCTTACAATTGCATCTGGTTTAACCGTAATGCTGGTTACCAACCACTGCAACTACCCCATCAGCTTACTTCGTGGTGAAACGTTGGGATATGTGCAACCTGTCGACCATATCGATGATATTATTCCTCCCGACGAAACGCCATGTCACATTGCCGCAATAACTCATGCGTCTGAGCCATCAAGTTTGTCAGCCTTCGACAATGCTATTGACGCAGACCTTCCCCTCTCGCATCGCCGCCAACTTGTTGCTCTCCTTAACAAGTTTCGCTCTTCTTTCAACTTTCAAGAACCTGCTTTGGGCCGCACCACGACTATCACTCATACTATTGACACCGGCTCACATTTGCCTGTGCGACAGCGTCCTTACCGCGTTTCCGCCGAAGAGCGCCGCGTCATTACGGAGCAAGTAGACGACATGCTTAAACGTGGAGTGATACAGCCTTCTCAAAGCGCTTGGTCATCACCTGTCGTTCTGGTCAAGAAAAAAGATGGCACCGTTCGATTTTGCGTGGACTATCGCCGCTTAAACAAGATTACGAAGAAAGATGTCTACCCGCTACCACGAATAGACGATGCTCTTGACTGTTTACAAGGCGCCGAGTACTTTACATCCTTGGATCTGCGTTCTGGGTATTGGCAGGTGCCAATGGCTGAATGTGATCGCCCTAAAACAGCCTTTGTAACGCCAGATGGTCTATATGAGTTCAAAGTGATGCCATTTGGGCTCTGCAACGCACCTGCCACATTTGAGCGCATGATCGATACCATCTTGCGTGCCCATAAGTGGAAAACTTGCTTGTGTTACCTGGACGACATCGTAGTCTTTTCGTCTGATTTCCCGACACATCTTGTTCGCCTCCACGAGATTCTGACGTGTCTAACTTCTGCGGGCCTACAACTTAACTCCAAAAAGTGCCACTTCGCAGCACGCAAACTAACCATCTTGGGACATGTCATCACAAGAGACGGTGTTCTTCCGGATCCCGATAAGCTTCGGGCTGTCGCTGACTTCCCGTTGCCCACATCACTGAAAGCTCTAAGAAGTTTCGTCGGTCTCTGCTCGTACTTTCGTCGCTTTGTGCCCAACTTCGCGTCCATCATCGCACCTCTAACAAGTCTGCTCTCCAACAGCAAAGGTATATCTGCATGGTCACCTGCATGTGACGACGCATTTCGCCAGCTGCGCCGCCTGCTGACCTCACCACCCATTCTTCGTCACTACGACTCCGCTGCTGCCACAGAAATTCACACCGATGCAAGTGGCATCGGTCTTGGTGCAGTTTTGGCACAACGGAAAGGCACCCAACCCGAATACGTAGTCGCCTATGCAAGTCGCGCTCTCAAGAAGGCTGAGTTGAATTACTCCGTGACAGAGAAGGAGTGTTTGGCCATAATCTGGGCCTTGACGAAGTTTCGCCCGTACCTTTACGGCCGCCCTTTCGACGTGGTCACAGACCACCACGCTCTATGTTGGCTGTCCACATTGAAAGACCCGTCCGGACGCCTGGGACGTTGGGCACTTCGATTGCAAGAATACGACATCCGTGTAGTATATCGTTCCGGTCGCAAGCATGCAGATGCCGATCCACTTTCGCGATCGCCTTTGACCCCAGATGTGGCTTCTCTGTCACCACTTTTTACCACCTTGTCACCAATAGACACCACTGACATGCTTTCGGAGCAGCGTAAAGATCCATACCTTGCATTGTTACTCGACTACCTTACCGATCCGTCTGCTGTCCCTTCCACGAGAGCGCTACGCCGACAAGCAGCCCACTTTTCCGTGCGAGACAGCATTCTGTACCGCCGCAACTACATGCCTGGTGGTCGGAAGTGGCTCCTTGCTGTCCCAACTCATATGCGCTCTGACATCTGCATGAATTTCCATGCAGACCCTCAAAGTGCTCACGCAGGTGTCCTGAAAACCTACGAAAGGCTGCGCCAACGATATTACTGGCGAGGAATGTATCGCTTTGTGCAGAAGTACGTTCAGTCTTGCACCACTTGCCAACAGAACAAGACACCTCCGCGGCACCTTACTGGCATGTTACAGCCGCTCCCATGCCCGGCTCGCCCATTCGACCGCGTGGGTATCGATCTCTATGGCCCCCTCCCATATAGTCGCTCTGGAAACCGGTGGATTATTGTCGGCGTCGATCATCTGACACGCTACGCTGAGACTGCAGCTCTACCAGCAGCGACCGCCCACGAAGTTGCACTCTTCATTCTCCGCAGCTTCATTCTCCGCCATGGGGCTCCACGGGAATTACTCAGTGATAGGGGTCGAGTGTTCCTGTCGGAGGTCATCCAAGCTATTCTCGCTGAATGCAACATCATCCACCGAAAATCTACCGCATACCATCCACAGACGAATGGTCTCACTGAACGGTTCAACCGCACACTTGGCGACATGCTGAGGATGTACACCTCCTCCGACCACACTAACTGGGACGCTGTCTTGCCTTTTGTTACCTTCGCTTACAACACCGCGACGCAAGCGACTACCGGTTTTTCCCCGTTCTTTCTGTTGTACGGCCGCGAACCATCCCACCCACTCGACACCATACTCCCGTACCGCCCTGATGTATCGGAGTGCTCCCCGCTTTCGGAAGTCACCAGATACGCTGAAGACTGCCGTCAGTTGGCTCGGTCTATGACAAGTGAGGCTCAAGGTCTACAAAAAACCCGGCATGATGACGCTCATCACATAGCGCCTACGTTTCGTACTGGCTCCCTCGTGTGGCTTTGGGTGCCCCCGCACGTTCCTGGCCTGTCTTCTAAACTTCTGGCCCGGTACCATGGTCCATACCGTGTCATTGACGCAACCTCGCCAGTGAATTACATCGTCGAGCCCCTAACACAATCGCCAGATTTGCGCCGTCGAGGACGCGAGACCGTACACGTCGACCGTCTAAAGCCCTACTACGACCCCCTCATTGTGCCTACTCCGTGAGTCGCCAGGATGGCTACTCTTCAACCCGGGGGGTATTGTAGTGGAGCATACGCACTAACGTGTATGCGCCTTCCAAAGAGAAGGAAAAACCCCGTGCTCTGATTGCACGAGAACCTGGGCCGCCTTTTGCCAGACTTGTCGTACGGCCACTTTACGTTGCGACATCGTTGCGACTTCTCCGGTTCAATAAACGTCATCACACGTGTTTGGTATTGCCAAGTCAATGTCATAAATGACACCTGCAGTGCAGGTCCCAGTCATCGGTACGACCGCTCGTACTTTGACATCTCTAAACTCTGTCATCATTTGAAGCTTCTCCAGCGTGTCTGCATGTGTTGTGTCAACAGCTAAAACGTTCTTACGTGTGTTTAGCCGGACCTCTTTGATTTCATTCTGTGCTATTCCCTCAAGAACATTGGAAATGGCTTGCCTGTTCAATTTTCGAAGGCTGGCGGAAGGATCCACGGGCATGAAGAGAATGGTATGCGGCCAGCGTTCACTCCTTGCCTTCACGGTTGACGTGCTTGCTGGTGATGGCGTCTTGATGAGCCTCCTTTTGGCCTTGCGGCTCATCACAGACACGAAGCTGCCATCTGATGAGTCGTCGCTGTCGACTGAGTAGATGTCCATGTCTTCACTGGAGCTGCACCAAGAGCCTCGTTTCCTTGCGGAGCTTACAAATGTTGAGCTGTAGCCAGACGGGCCAGCAGTTCGTTCTTCGTCCATGGGCACGAGAGCAGGAGCATCTCTTGAGCCGTCGCTGGTGATGGACCATGAGCCTTGAGCCACAGAAGAGCTTGAGGGCGCTGACATTTGACCACGTGGGCCTGTAGAAGTCACCGCTGCCATCGCCACAAGGCGGGACGCAGAGAGCGTCCCAGGAATCGTGGAAAATATAACGAAAAACAGTTAGTAGTGACAGACGCGTTCTATCACTCGCAGAGATCTCAATTATGAAGGGCGGAGCAACGGTTCATTCCCCTTTTCCTTCCCATCACTTATCAGTGGAGTCAGAAGAAAACAGAAGTCTCGATGAATGCAAAAAGGAAAATGAAGCCAGCACGTGCATCTCAGAACAGCTTGTTTTTGGTCTTTGGCTTTCTGGGAGCAAAGATGGGGAGGGGGGGGGGGGAGTGTGAGCAGTTATTGGAATGCTACATCGGGGGTCCTCGGCAGTCATTTAGTAAAAAAAAAATGGCAGCATATCCACGGAGTGAATGATGGAGAGTGTGGCGAAGCATTCATCCATCCATTCGTTCTTGCTTCAATCCGTCCATGCATGCGTCTGTGTGACGGCCCATGCGTCCATCCACCCGTCCGTGCCTGCGTCTGTTCGTGCGTCCGTCCCTGCGTTCGTCCATGCATCCGCCCCTGCGTCCGTTCATGCGTCCGCCCATGCATCTGTCTGTGTGTCCGTTCGTCCACCTATTCAACACTCCAAGTACCACCATCTCACATCTTTTCATCATATATTCCCCATATAGAAGCACCGCTATCCAGCGGACATTCCAAGGACTAAACGAGAGGTGGCACACGCACACTTTTTTATGGCTTGCGCTTTGGGTCTACTTCCCACCATCAACCACCTCGAGTTCATAGTATATACTAGTTTACTATATTCATGGTACTGCGGCCCAACGCTCGCTAAACCTTAGCCCTTAATTAAGGAGGTTACGCCCAGCGAGTATAACGTAGCAACCCTTTCTTCTCAGACAGTGCTCAATGTACATGTCAATGGCTGCTAACGGGGAATGAGAGACAGGAGAATTCGGCTTTTAGTTAACGCTCACGCTGCGAATTTTTTATTGTTCAACAACGCAAAGGAGAAATCTCCCATCGACACCACCTTGCAGGTCAAAACGTAAGGCTGGTTACACACTATGGCTACGACTACTACGAGGGATGAATTAGTGCCGCTTTAAGGAGCTTCGCCCCTAAAGCCGTCACGATCATGACCTTGCACTTTGCGCAATGATGGTATACAGGTTTGACTTAGTAAACGTTCAGGGCAGCAAGATGGGAAGGTGGTGTTCTTGAGCAGTACTCACTCTTGGGGGAGTCGGTGTTGTATCACAGGTGATATTTTATTATCGCGAAAGTGGAAAGAATAGAATACCGAGAAGTGGAGAGAAGAAGAATTGTTTGCATTGGCGTTCTTGTATGGCAAAATATAACAGCGCGAGAAAACGTAGACATAACGGAAAGGACGTAGAAGTGTACAAACTGGAAAATTTTCCTATTTTTCAACATTCCTTGCACTGCGTCCGCGTTTCTTTTCGCACTGTTCCATTTCATCATGCAAATGTGGGGGAGACTTAGCTCCTCCGTCAATGAATAAAAGGGGCACCCATCCCCCCTCCACCCGTCGTGCACAGGCCTATGCTTACGCTGTATACTTGCCTACTTTATTATTTTCCTTTTCATTATCTCGTTTATAGCTGCACAGTTGGTGTACGTGACAAACCGACAGAATCGTCCCGCGGCTTGGCGGCTTTTGACCGACCTGCGGCGTCTGCTACTGGAATGCGCCACAGCCGCCGCATTTCGATGGCGACGTGCGTACGTGCAAAGGTATATTGAAGAGGCAGGAAACTGATTCGGGGCGGGGAGGGCGCGCACGTGTTTCTGCGAAGAAGCTCTTCACCGACGAAGCCAGTGTGTATACGACCACGGCCGCTGGTTAAAAGAAACAACAACCTTGTTTTTCATCCAATGGCCGTGGTACGACTATCCCATGTGTCGAAGACGTTCAGTGTTCCAAGAGGGACGCCCCCTCCGGGCGCTCCGCGGCTTCTA
Source organism: Rhipicephalus microplus (assembly GCF_043290135.1). Taxonomy (NCBI): domain Eukaryota; kingdom Metazoa; phylum Arthropoda; class Arachnida; order Ixodida; family Ixodidae; genus Rhipicephalus; species Rhipicephalus microplus. Next base: position 52,656,060 of record NC_134704.1, on the reverse strand, counting down.
TGGGACAGTTCGCATGCACAGTATGCACCCAGGTGTCCCACTTCGGAATGACCGCAAAAACCGTCCTTACACGGGCGCTGCTTAGGCCAAGCACAGTGCACCTCTGTAACACGTTGCGTGCTGGGCATTGCTCTCGAGAATGGGCAACGAGTCCGCGTGCACGGCTGAACGAGATCTACTTACAGGGCTATGACTTCGGTGTCCTGGAAAAGGATATGGAAATGGCATAACTTATTGAACATTCGCGAAGCAATCGCATCTTCTCGTGATATTCAAATCTCGTATCACATGGCCTAACAAAAGTTCGCTGGCTCCATGGGCATGCTGTAATTTTTCTAAACGATGCAGCTGACTCGCATTGCTACGGCGTATTTAGGTGGTCTGGTGTTACCGGTAGCACCACTCTTTTCCTTCACTACAGGAGAGAGGTTCAAACGCCTGATATTTTTAAAGGATTGTGAAACAGCTCTTTTATACCACCAGAGGAGTACCGGCACTGACAGTTCTCCTGGAACACCACCGCGTCAAGCGTAGTAACCCTCACAAGCTTTCTCTGTAGAGTTCCCCGCTTTAATTATTACCTTCACAAATCTTGCTTTTCCCGAAGTATTTGTGTATTGTACAATAAACGAGACCCGATAGATACCTTTTTTTCATATCATGCTGCTGTTTCACCTCATTTTCGTGGACTGTTTCTTGAGATGCAAACTGGTATGCTTGGTTTACTGTTTACTATTCCTAACCTTGTGTCGTTTGATGCAAGGCTGTCAGTACGGGGCGAGCCAAAGGGCTATGATAACCGTGTTACACATTTTATTCATACCATCATAAGATTACACGGCTAGTGCTACCGACCAAAAAGAAAAGAAACAGTTATCTTCTTATCAATTACTTACCTATACTTCTTTTCCAATAATTTTACTGCTATCACTTTTGATTCACTTTGTGCTTCTTTCTTACCCCTTTTTCTTTAAATATTGCATAGTGGTTATATTTTTCTTTGTGACCAAAAGTATGCCAAATCCTCCTCGTGGGTGTGAGCTAGTGTTCAACAAGCAACAAAACAAAATAAAACAAAATGCCAGAAGCAAGAAAACACTACCGACAGTTCAGAGTGGTGTGCCTGTTGCCTGAAAGTACCATTGAGGTTTGAGGTTTGGGGTTTATTTCTTTTTCCTGTACATAGAAAAAAACGAAGCAAAAGCAAAAGGCTATAAGGCCTGACGGAGGCCTTTGTTCCGAAATACAGTCTGGTACACAACTTAGACGCAGATAAAAAACAACCTTTTACTAAAAGACTAAAAATCAGCAAACTCTAATCATACAAATAAACGCTACAATGTGAAAGATAACACAACAATATGCATAACAAAAGACAAGATACCATTAAAGAAAAACATTATCTCCGCAATATGTAAAATAGATGAGATCAAAAACACATTTTCAGGCATATACATTTCAAAAGAAAACAAGAGCATTGAAACTATACAGTTAAGAATTAGTACACATTAAGTAATAAATAATCTAAATAATATATTAAGCATATTCAATGCAGCTATGAAGAATATTTCCTTGAATGTATTTTTGGAATTTTTCTTATTTAGGTCAACTACATTTTGAAGTTTGTTGAGGAGACTGGGTATTTGATAGTTAGTATGTTGCTGACGATAGGTGGTCCTAGTTCTCGATGTTCTTATGCCAGGTGTACGGAGGCAGTACTCAACACACCGAGAAGAATCAAAGGTGAGGTATAGTTTGCAATTTTGTTTGTACAAAAGTATTTTGTAGTTATATATTTGGTTTGCTTGTAATCAGAAATATTTAGAAAATAATGGACGTGTTCGAAAATTTTGTGGATGACCGTAGTATCCTTTGATTAGCCGTAGTGCTTTTTTCTGTGACATGAGTAACGTCTTATAGTTCTGTGCTATCGTTGTTCCCCAACACAAGACACAATAACTTAGCCTGCAGAGTAGAAGAGTGTATATTATAACGCTTTCTTTAGCCAAAGAGGCGGAAATGTTGTAGGCCCGTGTACTCAGATTTTGGTGCACGTTAAAGAACCCCAGGTGGTCAAAATTTGCGGAGCCCCCCACTACGGCGTCTCTTATAATCAAATGGTGGTTTTGGGACGTTAAACCCCACAAATCAATCAAATCTTTAGCCAAATGGGTAATGATGGAAATAATCTGTACATACATCCAACGCTTCTACTTAGGTCTGCTATTAGCTTATTTATGTGTTAATTCCAATAAAGGTCTTCCTGGAACCGCACATCTAAGAATTTTCGTACCCTTTACTTGTTCTAAAGGCTGGCCCTCAAAGGAGACATTTATACTTATGTTTCGTGGCTTGTTGATAGGCGCAAACAACAAAAATTTAGTTTTACTCGCATTTAGCCGCAACTTGTTTAGTTTGAGCCAGCAAGACAAGTTATTTAAATATGTGTTCACAGTATTTTGAAGTTCAGGGATTGACTAGCCAGCAAAGAAAATATCAGTGTCATCAGCGTGCATGATCAATTTGACCGACAAGTCTAGTTATCGCCTTTACGCGCCCATGCTGCAAAGGACGCCACGAGCAAAAGCACAAGGGTGGTGTCGAATTTTGTCGTAAAAAATTTCTATGTCGTCCATTCACTGCCGTTTGTATTTCCTATGCGTAGGGAGGTCAAACCCAAAGAAAATGTCTCAATCAGGACCTGTGCGACCACCTGTGAAAACTGGCACTGTGTGTGCGGTCTGTGTGTTATGTGCAATGTGTAACTCCTCCTCCTCTCTTTTTCTCCTTCACTCCCTCATTCCCATCTTCCCCCATGTATGGTAGCAAACTTGAGTTAGTCTAGTTAACCCCCCTACCTTTCTGATATTCTTCCCTTTCTCTGTCTCTCTCTCTCTTGAAGTACACTGGGCAACAACTGAAGGAACACTGGGCAACAATAATTACAGGGCACGCTGTAAGCACGAGATATAACGGTAGCCTCGTAATACACCAACGGCTTTCATTCGCTGTCCTAACAAGGCATGCCAACAACATTATTGAGATCCTGAAAGGCTCACACCCGGAAAAACCTCTCACATCGGTGAAAACACCATTACCCGAAATGCCACAACACGTAATAAGAACCGTTAGTTCGCAGCAGTTAGTCATTATGAGGTGAAAGGCGCGTTGACGATGACGCACATAAGGAAGGTACATGTTTTGATGTGTTTTCTACGCGGCTTTAACCTGTTTATACATAAAGAGTCCGCTTATACTTTTCAATCATAGCGATGCAGCCAGTTACGTGCAACACTTCTTCTCCAGATTTAGGCACCCAGGTATACACCGAAGAAGCCCGGAGTGGGAATAAATGTCGGCCGTTCTAAGCTCCTGTCCAAGTACGTTGAACTATTTTCCGTGTTCCACTTACCCAAACAATCCTGTTTCTTTTCCCCCTCCTACCCCGCCGCAGTGGTCTCGTGGCTAAGGTACTCGGCGGCTGACCCACAGGTCGTGGGATCGAATCCCGGCAGCGGCGGCTGTATTTCTGATGGAGGCGGAACTGTTGTAGGCCCGTGTGCTCAGATTTGGGTGCACGTTAAAGAACCCCAGGTGGTCGAAATTTCCGGAGCCCTGGACTACGGCATCTCTCATAATCATATGGTGGCTTTGGGAGGTTAAACCCCACATATCAATCAATCATTCTTTTCCCCCTTTAGTTTTTTTTTATGTTTGCTCCGTGCTATAAGACCATGTCCCGATTTTCTATGAATAGAGTGTGCCATATAAAACGGCGTTGTGTTCGGCTCTCTTCTCTCGTGTCCCTTCGATTTAGGTGCACGTTAAAGAAACCTATGTGGTTGAAATTTCTGAAACAGCCCTCTACGTTGTCTTTTGTGATCATGTGTTTTTTTTAATGCGTACCTAAAAATTATCTGTTGTGTACGTGTGTGCACGCTAGCTTTTTTCATCGTGCGCTGGACATCGTAAAATTTCGCCATATTATCTAATTTCGTAACGGCGGCTTTCAAGCCAATGAGGGGGGTCGTAGCAACCATCTGGGCCAATCAGAGCGGACAAATGGCGAATGTGACAACATGGCCGAATTAGAGGGTGTCTCGAGAACAGCGTCCCTGACGGTTACGTTACAGGCCACCTTGCATCACTCGTGCAAGGAGCGGGTAACCGAAAGATATCTCATCCCGCATAACTGACGTGGCGTTACTTTTCACCCAGCCACAATTGCGTCGCTCCCAAAACAACCGCCCCCTTGCGGACGGATGCACACAAACGCGTGCATGGTCACCTGCGAACAGTGACACAAGCTGAAAATTCCTCTTCGTTAATAGCCACTGTCAGGGCTAGCGCGTATCTGGAGTGGCGCGCGCACGTCGTCTTGAGAAACGGGTGCGCGCAGTTCGCAACAAACCGCCGCTGTTTTGAGTCGATGGTCTCCCGTCAAAGCCCATTCAGAGAAGACATAAAGTGTAAGAAAGAGGATGCACGAGAATCGACTTCCGCATTCGTCGGACCCATTTTAACGTATGCGAACTTCTTTTCGCGAGACCGGCCATTACCGGAGTTGACACAAGGAACAATGGACACTTTCAATTGTGTATATACAGAGAAGACTGTCGTCACGTATGCACGAAATGCCCGGGACAATCATACGTGGCGCAGTGAAAGCCTGCCGCTGGTATGGAATCTATAAAAAGCAAAATCGGAACGGTAGACGGATGCACTTTCGATTGTTCCGAATGCTGAGTCGTGTCAAACACTTCGTGCACGTGTACACAGAACGTGCGGGCCAGCGGTGTTCCTCCTGCAGCCCCTTGCTGCTTGCCTGCGGCGCCCCATCCCAAGCCCTGGAGCCTGGGTTACACGTATAACCCGAAAGGTGCTTTCGTGACACACGATTGACGTTCTCACATGGGTACGAGGACGGAAAAGGCAATCAAATGTGTGAAAGGACAAGCCTTGTGTTCCGATGGTACATGCTGCGCGTGTATAAAAGAAAAGGCGGGACCGCAAACGCGGAAGGTCGTCTATCGTGGAGCGGAGGTCAGCGTGATTTGGAGCACGCTATACGGACAGAGCCGAGCGTTGCTTGTATGCATACAGTGTCGAACTACTATAGGTGTACTGAAACCGAAAGGAAAGTTCAGTTGCATGCTGGGAAACGAATAGAAAAAATAAATAACTGTGCAAGAGGTAGCTGCCGTACGCGCATTCGCCCGCTGAATCTCTTGATTTCGTGAGCGGGAAGGCAAAGAGTTGTGCCGGGTTCACTTGGGATCGGTTGGCAGCTGAGATCACGCTGCGAGGAAGTGCCGATGAGTTATATGTGTTTTCGCCTGGGCATGGTTCAGTGGCGTTCGAACAAAAGTCTTGGTGCTGAGGTGAGCGTACATTGTGAGGTATATGAAACAAGGGATGAAGTTCCGAGGGGAAACCTAGATTCGATGGTATTGCGTATCGGTTTCCTCGGCTATATATCTTACTTGCGGCTGAAGGCACGCTAACATATCGTCCATCCGACGGAACTGGGACGAGAAATCGGGGAATCTTTTCAAACCTCAGATTTGGTTTTATGACGCATGGCCAGAGTGTACGTAAGGGTGCTGTGAGGTTGGCGCTTCAAAAATCTTTGCTTATTGTAAATTACGACTTCCTTGCCACGAATCAGCTGCACGTGCCATCGGTGGAGATAGCCCGCTATTCGCGTAATGTTTTGCCTGACGATGACAAACTTTTTTTTCAACTGTGAAGTTACGAAAAAAGTCATGCTTTTCGAAAGACTGGTGAGTGTTTCCTTATTCGTGTCGTGTCTGGCTCTTTTATCTCTGTACTAAATGTTTTTACCTCGTCATAATTTCCCGATGATGGCAGCGTTTCCTTATCACGGCTCAACGGGCTGATGCTGCGGATTTCCCGCAAAGTCATTTGCTCAGTCGTTGTCCAAGCGCTTTGAACCAGTAAGAAGGAAGTCAATGTTGTTTAAAGGTCGACACAAAATCGATCGTGGCTGCGGGGCAGTGGGTGGGGTCTGCACGAGGCTGAGTGGTGATATGGTCGCGGTTGTGTAGCTTCGTATATTGCACGTTTGCAGGAGTACGAATTTGCATCTTTTTTTAAAATACATTTGTGCCAATACGTCGTAACGTTAGGGATCATGACTGGGTTTTCGATCGAGCCAGAACTCGAAACTTCGCCTGAAGAACCGCCACTTTTGGTACGGCTGTGCGCTTCTATCAAAACGTAAAAAAAAACAAACTGGTTCATCTAAAAAAAAAAATGCCTCAAGCGAGAAATGGGTGCGAAAGAGGCTCCAAAGCAGTCTTTCAATGGTCGCTTCGATATCTAAAACGTATACGACAAAAAAAGAAAACGAGAAAGCAGGCTATCTTTAATCACTCACTAACCAACAGACACGTGCATGAGACCAATATATGACATACCACGTATCTCTCATATTGCACTAACCATCAGAATAATTCAATATCATAGCATCGTGAGATACGATAACTGCCATCGTAAATGCAGTCTGCATATATACCTGCGTGTTCCTAAGAAGAATAGAAAAGAATGTAAACAGAAACACTATAGTGTTATAAGGAGTTGTGCTTCGACTGCTGTGCACTGAAGCGAATCTAAGCATTGAGGCTTCATTGAGACAAAACCGACAACCACATGTACATGTAAAGACCAGTCTTCAGTGTGAATTACAGGCTCGCGTTTACTGCTGCGCCCATTATAATACAATCAACGTACGCAGCAAATTTCCATTACTCTAGAGGTTTGCGTGTCCATGGAAACTGCAGCAAACAATATATTTCTTTGCTACCACGCTTCTTTGTGTACCCCTCATTGAAGGAAGCAAACGAGAATGGAATATGTTTGATGAGCTGAACTGATCAGTTTTGAATGTTCCAACAAAGCCGTGTGCGTAGCTCAGCCCATTTCAATTAATTTCTGTGATTATTTACTTCTCGTTGAACTTAAAGCAACCAAATGATCTATAGGGCGTTTATTAACACGTTCACTATTATCTTTCTTTTCATTATTGCTGCTCGAATAGCAAGTACGTCTCATAGAGGACAAAGCCTGCCATCATTCTGTGTGCACTTGTTCTGACTCGACTTGCATACCTCGGGTTGTAGGAAGAAGAAGAAAAAAGGAAAGCCGATAATAAAGATGCTGCCACCCTTCTTCGCATTCCTCCTTCATGTTTGCCATGCAATAAGATAGAACACGAAGGTTACCGGAAGAAAATAAGCTTTAAGTTTTGAAATTCGTTCGACCTGAAGTGACCATTCGCTATCTCGAAGTTCCTATAGAGGCACTCTATTTTTCTCCCACATTCACACAGAAAACATCAGGCATTTTGTTAAGCTAAATTAATGCTATCACTGAAGAGCACCACGCGCGGCTGGTCACAAGCAAAATCCTCCTTGGTCACAGGCAACGGTTCGAGTTTTTTTTTTCCTCTTACGTTTCCTTTCCTTCGTTTTATTTCTTTGTTCTCAAACTGCAGCGTTCCTGCTTCCCAGAGCGCGCGTCCTCGTGCGTACGTCCGTAGGAAGCAATCCGGTTTTTGTAAGTTACGGACAGTCACCCGGCCAGTTATAATTCATTTCGTTGTTTAGACTCCTTTTTCGGTGTATACGTCTAAAAAACAAAAAAACACACTATATTCGCCACAGTGTGCAGTGCATCCTTTTCTGTTCTGTTCTGTTTTAACTGTTTTGCTGTGGAGAGGTTGAGGTGCCTATTGCCTCGGCTACTCCATATCACAAAGTTCTGCAGCGAAAAATAATATCATAATACAGAACGGTACCCAAAAATTAACAATACAGAAAAGAAAAAAAAAACATAACAGCACTCTGAAATCAGTTCAAATATCATGCCAATACACAGTTTTCTTCGCGCAGTTCACACAGTCATAAACTACTTACACGCACACCTTACTAATCTAATGTCAGTATATACATGACCACATTATATAATACCCATCTCTGGCTGTCAGTCATAGGCGCTTGTCCAGTCCGGTCTCCACTAAAAAGTCTGTCCTTTAATCCCGTGTATAGGTGATTTCCAAATCGAAAACCACGTTATGATTATGAGAGGCGCCGCAGTGGAGGAAATTAATAAACCCAATGATGCCCCAGGACGCTTGGCTCAAGGTGAAAAATTCAGCACAGACGATTACTCGCTGAATGCTTCGCATGAAATAGAATCGTTCAAGGTGTGGGATCGGCCGAACCGACCGATGTCTTCGTATACGGGTAGTCTTTTTAGTGCAGAAACATTAGTGCTCACCATCTCCCTGGTCCGGTATATCAAGTTGGACACGCTGCTTTATTTGTCGCCTTGTTGCTAGCTGCACCGATCGCTGAAAGTTACCGCATGATAATCAATCCGAAGGAGCTTATCCAGAGACTAAAACTGAAATCTTTTAAACTTTCTTGGCAGGGTTCAACCAAGACCCTCAACGCTTCTGCACACTCGACAAGTATAAAATCAGCAGCTTGTAGAGGGACCTGTGTTGATGCTACCCGTTTTTGAAGAAAGAATTCTAATTTTGCGAAACAAGTAGCGTTTGATCGGTGTATGAAACGTTTACTCATTCCCGCAGGTATTTGCGCCAATGATGAAGTAGATTTCAGGCAAGGCAGAACAAATTGAGAGCATAAAAGAGTGCTCTAGCATTATAGTGCCCTCGCTGGGCGATGGTCTCTGCAATGCTAAAGAGCAAAGTGCGATGATGTCTCACAGACAGCTTGCACCACAGAAAGCCAATCGTGAGACACGCGGGACAATCTTCAGAGCGTAACTATCAGAACGATTTGCTAGGCTGTAGGCTCCCCCAACATTTCTCGGTAGGAGTAGTAGCGCCCGTCTGAACAAAGCTGCGACCAAAAAAAAAAAAAAAACGTATAGCACAATTGACGCGCATATCATATACGGTTGCGTGTAGTCATCGATGACTGCGGCCACTTTTCGACGCCGCCATATATGATGTCATACATGTTCTAACCCCCGCGCGCTTCACCCAAACGTGCTTGCCACAATGGTAACACATGTTCACCGCCCGCCATACAGGTGCAGGTTATAGCAGCGGAAACATATCTTACACGCCAAAGAGACGCAAGACTGCAGTGACCAGTGCTGTCGTGCTGGCCTCATATGCCAGCTGTCAGGCCAGCTATGACTGCACTGGACTGACATGCAAGCCTTGGACAAGCTGAGGATGATCCTCCCCCCTCCAGCCTTGTTTTGCTTCCAACCTGGGCTATACAACCCTGCCGGCACACCATCTGCTGTCTCCCTGAAGCTTCACCTGACTGTGTGCGCGTAACGAATTTTTAAATGCGAAGCATGTCTACGAGAATCTAAAAAGCTTTGGAAGTTTATCTATACGTATATTTATCTATGTAGCCGCCTGCGCTCATGGGTGCTCTCGTGGTCGTCTTCTTAACTTGATTGATATGTGGGGTTTAACGTACCTAAACCACCATATTGCCGCAGGAAATTGCCAATCCTCCGCACAACGCGGACGTCGTGAACGAAGAGAAATGCTCACGGCTCAAATACGAGCGATGAAGCCAGCCGCGATTCACAAGCCGGCCCTGCATGCGCAGGGCCGGCTTAAAACGCATCAACTGTATAAATGAGAACTCTGGTGTTGCGCGGGAAGACAGTCATCAAGTTACAATACCCAGTCAGTGGCCGGGAGTATCGCAAATCGGCCTGACTGTCTGGCCTGCCGCCTCAGATGCAATGTGAATGGGAGTGAAAATGCTGTTTAGAAGTTCTTGTAAACCTCTTGCTTCCTGGACTGCATGGCACGCTCAGTATACAGTGGACACGTCACACCTCACTTTCGCCACCTGGTATCCTGAAGACTGGGCAATGTCGATGGTTTGACCGGTCAGATGGTGACGTATCGGGGATAGGTTCTTCGCCTCGTATGCGTTCCATTTCGCGCCAGTACAACCACGCACATAACGGCAGCGTGTCCGGTTCCATCTCCGCCAATCCACTTTCCGCAAAATGTGGCGACATCTCTACTTCCACTGTCACATCCGCAAATCGCTTCACATTAAGTATGTCGTGTAAAACGCCTTGTAGAGTCAAGGTGGACTCCGCGACATCTTCGGCTGCGGCAGTGGTTTGCCGAACAGGTGAGGCGTGGACTCTGTGCAGTGGTTCATGAGCGTCTCTTGAGCTGTCAGGGGTAGCTGGTCATAATCAAGACACGAATCTCTGCAAGCTCCTGAACGCTTTCACCATGTCTTTTTCATCTTGGCTGGCATCAAGATCATGGTCATTTTACTGTAGGAGATCTTGTTGGAGTCCTGAAATTCGGAAGATATATAGCTTGCAGGGATGCCTTCCAAAAACGCAGACTCTCTCCCTAGTTTATCACTCCAGCCAACTTCATAATTGCGTCGCTCGAGTATAGACGCGTGAAACGTCAGGCTCCTAATACCACCATAAGACGCTCGCGCGCTTCTCTGCTCATTGTGGACAACTTCTTTTGGCAACGAAATGAAGTATACACAGGGCTTAACCCCGTGTACTTTACTGTTCCTGGACGTAGTCCCACAATTTAGTTCATGTTTTTTTTGCGTAATATGTCAAAAATACCTCCTTATTGTGTATATGTAGCTCTTTGAGAAAGAACGCATGCAGCTCACACTGGTGAGATATTTGCATTTGTTTTACCTTATACGTTGTTGCATTGCGTTTTAGATCATGCTCAGCTATAGCTCGAAATAAGAGGAGTTGTGCACTTGGGTGGTGCGGGGCAGGCACGGACAGGTTAGCATGCATTTGAAATTTGTTCAGTAATTAAAAATCCCTTCTTTGCGCCGGATAAACTTCACATGTGGTTTGCGAACCATCGTGCGCGATGCGCGTGGTGTTTTTCTTGCTAAGGACAAACTTTTGTTTAAAACATGAGGCCACGCTTTTCAAAGAACTTGCGATGTTTCCTATATCGCGTCCTATAACTATTTTATTGCTAGATTAACTGTTTCCCTTTTTCATATGTCTATATTTTTAGGTTGTTGGAAACCGATTCATGAGTAGGTTGCAAATTTCCTAAAAATACATTTGACCCGTTATTGTTTCAGCTCTCTGAACTGTTAAGAAGATGAAAATATGTTACGTTATAAATTACCGCACTACCGCAGTGACACTACCCATGTTGCCGTGGGGACGTTACGCAACTGTAAGCAACATGGTTCTATAAAACATATGCGACTGTTCAATATGCATGTCTGTGCGTACGACATTTGTACACATATTTAGCGTCATTTCGTAACGTTTCACTCAACAAAAATAATTACGGCAGTCACCTTCCGAACTTCGAATGCTCCTTAGACATCGATTTCCAAGGTATATACGAGGGATCTGCGGAGTTTTTTTTTTATATGCATCGTTGTTTCAGTACATCGTACAGTGAGGCGTCGTCATTGGGTTTTGGGTCGAGCCGGAACTCAAAACCCGGCCTGAAGACCCGCCACCTTTGGCACGACCGTATATACAGGCTGCAACCAAAGCGCAAGAAAAACAGGACCATTTATAATAAAGCATAAAAACTCAAACACGTCTCTAAATAGAAGTCTTTCAAATGGTTACTTAGAGATTGAAAGCGTATGTAAGACAATAAAACTGAAAAAGCGGGCTATCTTTAATGTCTCGATAACCAGCAGATCACTTGCCTGAGACTAATGCATCACAGAGTCGCGTATCTTCCATATTCTAATAACCAGGGGCGGCGCCAGAGGGGGGGGCAAGGGTGGGCTGGAGCCCCCCCGAAATTCTCGCCTGCCCCCCCCCCCCCCCTATGCCCACCCAAGTGCCCGGAAGCATATATTGAAAACCTAGTAGGAGCAGAGCTAGCTTGCCCCCCCCGGAGGAACTCACTTTTCGTGGTTGCCCCCCCAGTAAAAACATCCTGGCGCCGCCCCTGCTAATAACCAACAAGGTAATTCAATATATCTGGAGCTATAGTAACTGCCATTGTAAACGCCTTCTACATGAACGCCTGTGTGTCTTCTATAAGAAAAAAAAGCAATAATGTTGGCAGAAATGCCACGGTATGAAGGGGTTGTGCTTCAACTGCTCAGCACTGGAGTGAACCTATGCATCGAGGCTTAATTGAGACACAACCGACAGGAGCATGTATACGTATAGACCAGCCTCCAGTGGAAATTACAGGCTGGCGTTCCCTGATGCAGCGATTATAATGCGATTGAGGCAAACAACAACGTTCTGTTACCCTAAATCATTGCATGGTCAACGGAAACTAAAGCACACCATCTGTTGCATGGCTTTTCTACGCGTCTTTTCGTACTCTTCATTGATGGAAACGAAACAGCAATAGAAACATGTTTGGTAAGCTGAACTGCTGAGTTGTGAACGTTCGAGCAAAACCACTTGTAGGTCTTCCTATAGATTGCATACTTTTTTTTTTCGTTTACGTATAGCAACCAAACGATAGTGCGGTCATTGCCTCGTTCACTGTATTTTTATTATTACTATTACAGCTCAAATAGTATGGATATTCTCATACAGAACAAAAGCTATCATTATTCAAAGTGCACTCGTTTTGACTCGGCTTGATTTGCATATCTGGGGTTGCTGTAGAAAAACAAAGAAAAAAAAACGCAAGCCGACAATAAAGACGATGCCACCCTTCCTTCCTCGTAATGCAATAAAACAGAACACGAAGTTTGCTAGAAGAAAGTAGAAGTTCTGAGGTTCGTTGAACGTGAAGTGACCATCCACTCTCTCTAAATTCGCGGCACTCTATTTTTATCCCGCGCGTATATACACGAAAAACATTCGGTGTCCCGTTAAACCAAACTATTGCCTTCGCTAAAGAGCGCCGCGTGGGGTCGCTCGCCGGCAGCGGTTCGAGTATTCTTTTTCCGTTTCCTTCCCATCGTTTCGTTTCCTTTGTTCGACCTATAAATTACAGTGTTCATGCACCGCAGTCCGCACGTCCTCATGCGTTCGTTCGAAGAAAGCACTCTTGTTTGTTGAAGCGGTGGTCAGCCGGCCGCCCAGTCTGAAATGCACTTCTTTGTTTCGAGTTCCTGCTTGGTGTGCATCTTCAAAAACGCGGCTTGGATTTATCACATTGTACTCAAAATGTTGCTTGCTTCCGCCTTACCTGGTATTGGTGTTTTTTTAAGTCCACGGCTCGAGGTAAGCGACTGGACTGCTACAAAAATAGCTAAGCCCAACAGCAAGATAGTTATTAATGGTCCACTAACGTAAAGTGATGAAGGAGGGGGATGGGAAGGATAAATAATAAGAGCTAAAGGAGAAATAGAGAAGATGGAAAGGGTTGTGAAGGCAACAACAACGAATGTCTAGTTTGTGGATGCGCTGAAAGATTGGGATGACACTGGAAAGATAAAAAAGGGGAGAGCATACATTCACTGTTGTTCATAACACAGAGCAACATGTCAGCGCTACACTCGCTAGTGCAGCTTCATGCGGATAAAGTCAGAGGTGTGGCATGCCATCACATGATTTATGTTACCTAGTTTCCTTTTAAAGGATGGGTTGTCGCTGGACATGTCTACTGGAAGGATGCTGCTAGATTCAGGGGCTTAGCCAGGGAATGGCACAACGCCACCCCCTCCCCCTCCCGAGATTTGTTTCGCCAAGACATACAGAGCGAAAAATGACAATGGGATGCCCCTACCCCACAATCAAAAAGGTGCCCCACCTTCGCCCCCTGTAACAAAATTTTGGTAAAGCCCCTGCGGTGATACAATTTCCAGGTTTTCGGCGGGATAAATCTTTGATCAGCACAGAACTTGTTTTTATGATAAATTTTGGCTAATGATATTATAATCGCGAAGCTAATGATCGCATTCTGCTTTCGACACTCAACGAGGTGTCCGAGTTTTCTAGCCATGGACTTCCTTGAATGTATAGTCTTAATCACGCTTGTCTGGAGTGGTCGAGCGTCCGGTTGCTGACGCTGGCGCTGTTCGCGGCTGCTACCTCGCGTAAGCTCCAAGCTTCCGAGCATTCTTCAATTGCAGCACAAGGCGGCAACATGCGTTATGAATACATTTGGTGTTGCGTCGGACTATGCTTTCTTTTTATTTCTTTCAGAAATTGTACCTAAACTGGCCGACTGGCCGCTCTAAAGAAGTGTCACCTCTTGATAAAGTTACCGCATATGAATGTAAAAAAAAACTTATTATGACTGGCCTATATCACTTTTCGGCCCACCCATACACAGGCCTCCAGCTCATACATTTTGCGTATACTAACATCGTCATGGCTGTGTTTTCTGTATTCGTGCGCTTCACGGTTGCACGACGATTCACGACTGCAAGGGCTGCGCGATGTACCCTGTTCGACCGAATCGTTTCGGTGGCTTTATGCAGCGGCCGCAAATACCAAACACTTTGCGAAACTTTGCAGTTCACTCTTTCTACGCAATCAGCGTGAATCATCCCTCCTTATTCAATTCCCAACGACAACAAGAACGATGTCACGGGTCCCGTTAATTAGGGAGGCGATTGCCGGGCTAATTCCAAGGGCCAAAGTATCGTCCCCCCGAACCGCACCACGAAAGCGTGGACAATTTAGAAGTGGTCCTACTTGGCGCGCCAGCGGACGCCAGCTGTGGCCCAAAGAACAAGTCAGAGCCGAGAGTTGATAAACAAAACAAAATTATATTCTCAATAATGGCAGATCAAAACAATACACAAGTATGCACACTCCACAATAGTTGAGTACAATATGTCACCAATCAAACAACGTACTACACAGTACAATCAGCCACACTCGAAACAACGGACACGGACAACAATACGCACTACAATGCAGTCGCATGCATTGAACAACCAAGACACTTGAAGACTAAAGAGATAGAAAACCTATTCAGTCCAAAGTACTTGGAACAAAAATCTGGATGATACTCTTCCGAGAATCACTCACTCAAAGTCCAGCGTTGTTGTCGTTCCGCTGCCCCCGAAGTTTCTCTTCCAGGAAACCTCTGTCGTTCCACTGCCCCGAAGTTTCTCTTCCAGGAAACCTCTGTCGTTCCACTGTCCCCGAAGTTTCTCTTCCAGGAAACCTCACGTCTTCACTTTGCCGCTCTCCAAGCTTTAAACTTCTTCGCCGGAAACACGTCGGCTTCACACACGCAGCTGTTGCCACGCGTCTTCGCTCGATAGCGGTAAACACACACTCTTACCTGTAGCTCGAGTCGTCACCCCTCAGGTGGAAATCATCTTCTTCTCCTGCTTTGTCTCTACGGACAAAACCTTCGCCGACTACACGGCGGAATCCCTATGCGCTCTGCCGCTAACTTCCGTCTTCTCCTGATCTCTCATCTCGGCTGCTCGTTTAAATACCTTCCACGCGAGATTCCAGAAAGTTCTCATCCTTTCGTCGGCGCGATACGCAGCGAAGGCTGGGGAGAGGGTGAGACGGTTCGAAGGTCGTCCGTGACGGATGACGCAACCCGGCATCACCACGCCCCTTTCCATCTAGAAAGTTCCAGTGCTTGCTCGGGCCAACACCCTCTAGACTAGAGGGTGTTGCGGCGAACCCACGCTTCCGAGGGAGAGAGTCGCGCGCCCGGGGAGTCTTTGGATGTTTGTTTTCTTTTTTTTATCGTTGACCTCGCGGCGTCACTCCGGCGTTTCGTCGCGAGAATTTGGCGGCGCGCCCTTTTTGAGCGCTCGTTCTGTGACAAACGACGACGACGACGACGACGACGACGACGACGACAACAACAACAACAACAACAACAACAACAACAACAACAGCAACATAATAATAATAATAATAACGCCGGAGAAGAAATATCTTCATAGGAGAAACTTTTGCAAATTAATGATTGGTTATGAACAATATTAGTAAATGCTGCCTGATAATTATTATTCTATGACTTCTCCTGTATACTCCTTTTCTCACCGAAGCTCTAATAATGAAACTCCCGGTTCAACTTCTGACCACCTCACGGCCACATGAATATTTGAGTATCGCCTCACAATCGCACTGATCCGCCCTTCGCCCATTTTATCGAAATAAGATCAATGTAATTGTTGTACCTTCTATTTATTGACGGCGGGTACGTTCCGTTTTCACTTGGTCATTAGGATTAAAATGTCCACTTTCTTTTTACACAGTAGCCAAAATGAGGGCACACTTCCAACGGCTCCGCTACCTGTCTTCGGATAGCACCAATCATCTCTTTCACTTTATATTTATCGCTCTCTAAATTAAAAGCTTGTTCTCCGAAATGTCTATGCTAAAATAGGTTAATCAACACTTACCATTATTTGTACGGACTCTATCCGCGATGCGATCCCGATATATGAACTGGACTATGCCCATACATACTGTGCTCATTCATGCGTTATAAGCCCTATAGTGCATATAGTATGTAGTACATAGTGCCTCTGACTAGTTTTTTTCTTTTTAGTTTTATTTTTCGTGTTGTTATGTATATTTTGTACATTACTGTCATATTATTGGTATAGCCAGCTTTATAGTAGCCCACCTTTCCACAACCTGCCATATATATATATATATATATATATATATATATATATATATATATATATATATATATATATATATATATATATATATATATATATATATATATATATATATATATATATATATATATATATATATATATATATATATATATATATATATATATTTCTTGAAAGTCTTCCTGGATTCGGGTCGAGTTATGTCACCAGATGAAGCGAACGAGCGAACGAGCAAACGAAAAACGATGCTTTATTGCCAACGTTACGGCCGGCGACCGGCCTTCGTCAGGGCATACGTGCATATTACACTAACACGCACTTCTTAAGGACATAGCATGGGGCCCCCAATTGTGAATAATCAGTCTTATCAATATTGACCTGCATGTTAACAAAAAGATATTCAGACATACGCAGCATTTTGTTGATAGCAGCAGTGCGCTATACAGAATATGGTAGGGCAAGGTGACTTGAAAACATTGATACAAACAATATGACGGACACTTGTGATATCGCAACATTTGTGAATGAATAGAAACAATAAAAGAAGGCGATGTCATGTTAAGTTACGTTCATTGTCAATGAAATATACATGAGCATAATATCACCATTGATGTCACAATGTGGTAACAGAGTGTGCATGCGTTCTGGTCAACTAACTAATGTGTCACCAATGACACCGCAACGTAATCACGGCAGTGAACAAACGTGTATGTGGGCTACGGCGGTTTTGCCGGTAAAAACGTAAGCCTTCCTGGGTTCTCGTTTATTCCAGACGCTATGAATAAGAAAAGATTCACGAACTTCCCTTTCGTAGTGCGATTTAAAACCAGATTCGAGTATTATGGCAGTTATGTTGTCGAAAGAGTGGCCTGGGGTAGCGAGGTGTTTGGACAGGGGAAGGCAAGGCAGGCACAAGACGTGTGACCTGTGATTATTGAAGCGCAATCGGAAAGCTGTCTCCGTTTGACCAATATATTGGAGGTCACACAATGAGCATTGAAGCAAGTAGATTGCACTGTTCGTGTCGCAGTCGAAATTTCCTTTTATCCAGAGAGTGAAGTTTGACGCAGAGCTCTTAACAATACGCGACGTGCTCATGTGGGGGCACACCATGCAGCGTGCCTTGTTACATGGGTGACACCCCACATGGGCTGGCGTTGATATTTTGGATGACGTAAGTATGTCTCGTAGGTTTCTCGATCTGCGGTAAACTGCTCGTGGAGGCTCCGGGAAGACGTCTTTGAGACGATTGCTCTGCATTAGTATGCTGTAGTGCTTTTAGAGGATCGCGTTAGCATTTGGAATTGACGGAGAATGTGTCAGAATTAAATTGATGTGCTTAGGGTGCGCAGGTTCTTTATTTGATTTTAGAAGCGCTCTTCGGTCCATTGCATCGGCGCGCATGATCGCGTTGTCGACAATCCGAGGCAAGTACTGTTGTACAGTTAGGGCATCACGAAGCTTATCACAGTTTTCAACAAAGTCTGAATTTTCAGAGCACAGCCTTTTGAAACGAAGTGCTTGACTGTATAGGGTATACTCGTCTTACAATGTTTTACGTGGCTGCTTTTGAAATGAAGGTATCGGTGAGCGTCGGTGGGTTTTCTGTATACTTTAGTAGATAATTTTTCGCCGCAAAGGGATACTGTTACATCCAGAAAACAGATGGATGCCTTCGAGTACGATTGTGACAATGAAATGGATGGATGAGCCTTGTTAAAGTCTGCAATGAAAGTCATGAGTTCCGCTTCGCCGTGATGCCAGATAAAAAAAAATGTTGTCTATAAAACGTTTGTAGTAGTATGGTTGTAGTCTACACGTTGAAAGAAAATGATTTTCCAATTGGCCCATAAATATATTTCCGTAATTTGGACCAATTTTGGTGCCCATTGAAGTGCCACTAACTTGTACGTAGTGAACACCGCCGAACTAAAAATTGTTAAGCTCCAGGATGAGTTTTAATAATGTGGCTAATGTGCAGCTACCAACAGATTTGTCACATGATGAGTCGTTATAAACATCTACTACTGCACGAATGCCGTCTTTGTGGGGAATATTAGTATAAAGTGACGCAGCATCTAATGTTACCAGAAATGAGTCAGCAGGTATATTGAGGTCGATGATGTCAGCGAGGGAATGAGAAGTGTCCTGCAGATAGGATGAATAAATTGGAGGTAGTATACTAATCAGGCCATCGACATAGCTTGAAAGTAATTCGGTGACAGTGCCAATGCCTGACACTATAGGACGACCGGGGTTATTGGGCTTATGTATTTTAGGCAATAGGTAAAACCTTCCTGGAACAGGGCTCAGTGGGACTAATGAGTGCTTTGCTTTGTCTGGAAGTTTGTCATCCAGTATTAAATGCTTGATTGTATCAGTAACGATGTCCTTAAATTTTTCGGTGGGGTTTGTTTTCACTTAGTCGCTTGTAAAACGTGTCATTATCTAACTGTCTCTGAGCTTCACAAACGTAGTCCGTTGTGTTCATTATCACGATTGCGCCTCCTTCATCAGCGGGTTTGCGCCTCCTTCACCGACCAAAGTGCGAGTTTAGGTCACTATAACCGATAACCCGTTATATTAGTGTTCGTTAGAATGAGGTTCAGAGTCAGGGAGGATCACGCCATATTCTAAAAGAACCATATGTCACTTGAACAGACGTGTGGTTGCAGTGGTGCTGTTCTCGTGACGCTTTCCTGCTAATAAAATTGCTTAAATATCTAAAAGCTATTTGAAGTTCGTGGTGTAGAATTCACTTTACGGACATACGGTGAAAGTTATACAAGATAATGGAGAAGAAAGGGAGAATCCGTTTCAATTTTAATAAATTATACCCGGTCTGCGAAACAAACTATCAAAATAAGAAAGGTCAAGTTTTGTTTTTCAATCTCGCGCGTTTTATTTCGCTAATAACTTCGGAACAAACGATGCACTGCACTTCACAGACTGTGTCATCGTAGACTGTGTCAGACTTTATCGAAAGGAGAAACAAAAATCACAAAAAAACATGAACGACCAACTCACTTGAATGACGTTGCCATCTGTCGGAGAAAAAGCGGGAAACGTTGCACGCTCCACATCGCGTTCCAATGGCCTCCAAAATTACCAACAACTCTAACGCACCGCTTTGTTTTCTTGTTCATTGACTCAAGTTTGGTCTCAGCTCGCTTTCTCCAAATAATAATAGTACCAAATTTTTGACAATGCTTACCACAGCGACCATTTCGTGCAAATCTTGAAGGCAATACAATTTTGTGGTTCAGAATCGCATTTCGCGCAAATCTTGAAGGCAATACATTTTTGTGGTTCAGAATCGCATCATAGCCATAGCCCTCATCTCCTTCCCACTTTTGACAAAACCTGGCGTTAGTTGTGATCACAATCATCATAACCATTACAACAAAGCTGACAACGCCAAGTGCTCAAGTTACATTGTGTTGCGCGTTACGTAAGATTCAAGGTGGGGGAATTCAACTGACTTACTGGCTATATAAATGGGTGTTCGAGCTTGCTTGCTTGCTTAAAAGCAAAACTTCAAAATTTTACTTCTATAACTTTTCTGAAGATTGACTGCAGTCTCATTCTCTCATTTCTGCACACTAATGATAAGCTTGGGCGCACTGATTGACAAATTTGCATGAAACAATGAAAGCGAAACCGCAACCGAGTTCGTACCAGGCAACACTTTCGGTAACTAACTTCCACGCAAATGACATCTGTAAAAATTTTATAAATTTATATTAGGTATGCCAAAAGGCTTGTTTTTTAGTTTTTTAGAACACGTTTTAAAAGTTAATGATGATGATGATGGTAACGCTTGCTTTCCGCATTGCCAGGCAACGCCGGCCGTGTGACGCCGGTAAACCGCGGTAAACGACAGGCGTGCATCGGACTCGCTGTTCTGTTGTTGCGTGCCGTCTACCTCGCATCCAACAAGGCCACGATGCCCGAATCCGACGTGGAGAAATTCGACGGCATGCTGCTCGCCTTGGCGCAGCAGCACGAAGGTGGTGTGCAACATGTAAGTCGGACAGCGATAAATTCGCGGTTGCCACACCGCTCGTGGTCGTGACTAGGCCTAACGACGTAAACACGCCTGCATGTTCCGATGACTGACGGATCTGTTCACCGGGTCCGATATCGCGTTAGAGCCTTTTAAACGAGCCTCGCCCGTACTAGAAGCGTTGAAATTGTCGCAGTTGCATTTAATCTTAATCTCTCAATTGTGGCTAGCCACGGTCCAAGTGTAGACGCACAGCGTCGTCGATTTTTGGAGACGGCGCTGTCGTTGACTTCGATTCTAGAAAGTTCTTGGTTGCACACAACCATAGTGAATAACAGTGATGAAGGTGCTGCTCCAATTGCTCCAAACTGCCCCAAAAGAGAAATGCTGCTGCATGCTGCTTTAAAGTGCTACATTTGCTGGTAACTGCTGCAAACCTCCACCAAAATGGAATGGCAAACTAAAAAGAATCAAGTTCAACCATGGGACCATCCCGTGAGGCTAAGCGAAACCGAAAGCAAGTTGTATACACACTATTATCCTAGTATGCAACTCAGTGGCGTTGATCCAGAAAAATCACGAGAGGTGACGCATACCAGGCAATGGTGGCCAATTTGTATTTTTTTATGTGTTGTGTTTTTATTTATATAAAAATTAAATCATGCTTTCAAATAGAATTTTACAAAACCAGCACGGTGTCTGAGCGGTTGCATTGTTCTATTCAGTTTTTTTTTTTCACCTCTGTACGATTTCCATAGTTCAGCTGAGGGTCATTTAACATAGGTATGCAGTAACAGATAAAGAGCCTTTTAAAATGTTGATGCTAGCTCAATTATATCACATGCTCAAGCTAAATTTCACGGCGTACACTTGCTAGGGCTGTCCTCCCCAGCCTGAATACTGAAAATTTCAGACTCCGTTGACCCTCCCCCGCCCACATGATTTATACCAATGATGCTATTATACGGCTTGTATACTAGCTGCATATTATCATATGGAATGCTTAATAATAAATATAAATATTTATTAGGGGCTTAAGTGATGTTTTAGACTGCAGGAATCGTTAGGAACACACGTCTGCTCCAAAAACGCAAATAGCAACCCTAAGCTATAGAATTTTTTTCTGCTCTGAAGACACTTAAGCCTGCTGCAAAGCACCATTTTTCCTGCTCCAGAATCTGCTCCAAAAAGCAAAATGTCGCTTCCATCACTGGAAGAATAACAGCAATGCTTAGCTGCTCTAAGTACAGTCTTGGGTCGCCGTTCTGTGAAACATAAAAGCCCCAACTGCTGGAGCTTTTCGCAGTAATGATGTGCCCTTGTTTCATTTTCTAGCTTTTGGAAACCTTCTTCAGCTTTCTCGCCAGAAAAACGGACTTCTACACCGGTGGCGGGCCGGGCTCCGCCAAAAGGGTGGGTCAAGTAACTTTCCAAACTGCATTTTCGTGTAGCTGTCACGCTTATGTTTAGAATGTAAATGTAAAGTGTTTCAGAATATTTTGCCCAAGAGGCAACTTGGGTCAGTTGAAGTGTCACAGGTCACCTAATTTTGTAATCGGCTGTGCATTTCGGAAACGACCCCTTCGTGGCATTTGTTCTTTGTTGAAGTTACATGCCACTGTTGTCTAAGTTGACCTTTTGTTCGGCACCATTGCGACCGTTCGAGCAACCAGTAAGGAGATTTCGTGGATGATAAGCTTTTTGAATGATTTTGTAGACTCGGGCAAGGAGTCTAATATTGTTTTATGAGGTCGGATATTAGGGTGCACATCAAAGAATCCGACAGGGCAAAATGTTATTCGATAATGTTTACTCTTCCAACTCTCGAAACCCAAGTTTTGGTTTTGGATGCTGAAACACCTGTCAAAGATATCTCGTCCGGGCTATGAATATATTGTTGTGTCCAGGTTCCGAACAGAGTTATAATTTTATAGAGCGAGTTTTATATACACAGTATGAAGAAAGGCATGGAGGTTAACCGGAAAGCAAATATCTGGTTGGCTGATTTTGTGAGCTGTTTTGAAGATCATTGGTTATGCACTTAATTCATAGAGGTAACTGTGGTTCACATAGTGGTGGACAAAGAACAGGAACCACAGACAAGGATGGCAGAAAGTTACGTGGTGTTGTGTTATCGGAAATTTTGCAGGTATTCTGGGAAGTTAGCTTGTGCAAAGTGGAGTAATTTACGAAATCATTTGGCAATGCCCTGAGGCTGCAGTGAACGTCACATAGCGATGACAATCTTTTTACATGTGTTGCAGCTGATACTTGAGAAGTTTTCCAAGTACGAGTCTATGGCACTGGCAGAGAAGGCGGAGAAAGACAAGAAGTCCAAAGAAGCCGAGGAAAAACGAAAGGCGAAAATCAAAAAGGACAAAGAAGAGTGCGTTGTTGAGGAAATTACAGACGCCGAGGCTGAAGCTCTTCAGAAAGAGTTAGACAAGGTGCGTACCGCCAGGCACGCAGTTATACTTCGTCTTCCATTGCTCACCCTGAATCACCCTGTGGTCATGCCATGACCACAGGGTGATTCATAATTTAAGCAATGATTGCAAGACTTTCAAAGCAGTACTGACAAAAAGTTTGCTTTAGTGCTCCTGCTTCACTCTTTGAGACGAGGCGTCCTCGTTTCTTCACGTGATCGCATTGTGCAAGACGGTTCCGTACAAAATGAGGCATTGGGCAGGTGGAGCACTCCAGCAGGAGTCTCAAAACTTTTTTTTTACCATTTTAAGAATCCTTGCTGCCATGACGAAACTTTCACACGTAATTTGAGTGGGTCGTTGAATTCTGAAAAATTTTATGAAGTATAGCATGACTGACTACATATATTAAATAATTGTTTATGTAATAACTATATTGAATTCCTGTAAAATACACGATAATATATTTTAACATTTCCACTTGCTTTAATTTCGGTCTCCTGAACTTTGGCATCATATTTGTAATTTTCACTCATTTATAGGCAGCCGATCATAATGCATGTCGCAAAGGGTTAGGACACAGTAAAAGCCGAAGAGAAGGACTTTGCGTGCTTGTCACATATCATTTGCTGTGCTGCTTGCGCAAGCTTCGTGGATGATGTTGTAGAGGAGGAGGGGGTTGATGAAATTTCGATTTGAGCTCTCGATCCCCTTGCAACACCACTATGTACAACTATGTACGGTTAGCCACAAATTATTGTCAACAGTTATTACTTTATGTCACGAATGTAGCCACTTAACTTGCTAGTATAACTAAGTATGACGGCCATTATGATCTAAGTAGGGTGTAACAGCTGTGCCAATCTGATACAATTCCTCATTTTTGCACTGAGCTGTGCCAAAACTATTCAATCTGCTGAAATCGCACCACACTGTGCGAGAATTCCCGTGCGCTAATTTCAGCAAGAAATGAAGGTTATGTTGGCCACCTGTAGTTTACGTCCTCTATCAATTCAGAGATATAGGCGTGCAGACCCTTACCCTAAACCACGGCAGGAAATTTGCGAAACGTGATCGACCAAATAAAGTAACACCACCGTGGGCCCATCCATTCATTGACCGTGGTGGATTAAAAACTAAAGCTGGAAGCGTATGTTGCTGTTGCTGCGTGCGAACAAACTCGACGTGCTGCGAATGCTGGCGTTGCCGGTGACCACGTTCAGTTGCCATAGCAAGGGCGCATAATATAAATAAGCGGTGCCGAGCCCATGGGCACGTTCTGGTGTTACTTTATCTAGTCAAACGTGCCTTGCAAGGATATTTGACTACATAACAGTGGAATTTGCGTCTTAAACCTAACTCCGTCGTAAATAAAATAAAGGGGGGTTGTAGCGGTTCGAAAATTTCTTGGCCTTGTTCTAACCCGTGCAGAACTCCGCGTAGTCCACCTTGCCGCAGTACACTGGTTGGTGATGTGTGTAAAAGTGTTTTAAGACTTGGAAGAGGCTGCTTGGCTTTGTCGCGGTACACAGCACAGTTTGTTAAATTACTCGTGCATGTATACTCACCATGATTGTGAGTACTAGTATGATCGCTGACATTTAAAAAAAAGTACTGGCAATTGTTTGGAGCACTGTATAAAATTTGGGCAGCCCCTAAAAATACTAAGCAAAACTGCGCCTTTTTTTTTCCACCTATAAGGTCACCATCTCAGCAGATCCACATTTGAATCCTCTTAGTCTGTCAAAGGATTTGACTGGTGTGGCAAATGCCAATGGAGATTTGGAGATTTTAGCATTGTCTGCCGAGTGATGTGGTTCAAAATAATTTTATTGAAATAGAAGTGCTCATATTCACTCTGCACGATTTAGGGGAAGTTGAATGGTTTGTGCATTTTTTTGTTTCTAAATGAAAGCCTTCTTTTTGATATTGCTCCATATTTGGTTTTTTCGTGATAAAAAAAAAATTTCTTTCCCCATAACCTGCTCTAAATTTGGATTTTACTGCTTGAAAAGTAACATTTTGCTGCTCCAAAAATTGCTCCAAATTCTGTTTCGGCTATTGCACTCCTGCTAAGTGCATCATGTTATTGTGCATGCATTGTTTTCCTGTTTCAGTGGGGACCATTTTCACAGCATTTTGACTTGGTTTATTGCTCATTATAACTGGTCTTGCTGCTCTATGATTATGTTTACTGATCACACAGCTTCTCGACATGCTGGTAGTTCGTGATAGAGGCCACAGTAATGTTGACAGAACCATCTGTTGGTAGTTTAGCATTACAGCACCTGTACAAAGTAGGCATGAGTGTAAAGCAACTGTAATTGTGAGAAATGCAGAAGAGTATCTTAAAGGTCCCTTGAGCCACCTAGAGGTCAAAATTTAGTTGTGGGGTAGCTTTGTATTCAGAGAGAGCATGTAGCTTGAAGAATTTTCTGAAACATAGCTGTAACAGTGGAGGTACACACGTTTCATAATCCAAATGAGGCCCCCGGCTTGCTTTGCTATTTTTTTTTTGTCTAAGCTTCATTCATTGGCTTGGAGGAAGAGTGGGGACTGCCCGTATCTGTGAGCAAGCAAGCAGGTCCTTTTTGTTGATAACAGTACGAGACTCGAATGTTCACGTCATGGCCAATAGTATAGATTGGCAAAAGTCTTGTGAAGAAGGAAGAATTGCTTGTTTGGTGTGGAAAAGCTTCCTTCCTTCCTCTGTGGTTTTTAGCTGGCTCGGCGCGCTCGGCTCTGCTCGAGTGCCTTCTCATCCCTCCTTTCACAGTTTTCCGCGCCGGCGGGACCAATATACAACTTCTGGTTCTTACCAAATAGCAAGTCATATGTAGACAGTCAGCTCTGTTGGATTGTGGTTTTGGTATTGTGCCTTTTTGCTTATTGAAAATTATTTTTGACTTTGCTGCGCATTTCAGCTAATGGGCTCGTCACAAGAGTGTCTGAGGAACATAGAAGCACCATTACACTGACATATAGTCAAAAAATCGCCGAAGTTGGCCTTTCCAGCATTGGCTGGCTGCTGAAGTAACATACGGAAAGACAGCTACAGGCATAGGTTTACCATTCACGACGTTTTTGTTTGCATACCTTTGCTTGCTTCGCACTGTGCTTTGCATTGTTGGACACACTGTAAATGGTGATATTGTTGAGCTACAGTCAAATTTAAGCCAGAAACTGTGTCGAGCCGCAGTAAAAGTCTCACACCTGCATGCTAGGTACTCGGCTTGTATTGCTTGCTTGAACCATCTTTGTGGCTGCATTGTTTTAATATTAGCACCAGGTGTATGGAATTTTATCTTGTTCTGTTTTTCTGTCTGGAGCTTGCATGTTTGCAGGAGGTTGGGGTTTTCGGTATTAGAAACAGAGGGTGTGCCATTCTAATGTATACAGGCATGCAAGAGTGTGACAGGCGCAAGAGCAACTCTCGGAAAAAGGACTGCAACCTCTGAATTTGTGGTATGCTTAGTGCTGTACCCGTTCTTGCATGTACACGTGTCATGATCAGAGACACGTCTTCTGTGTGTGACAACTGAAAGAACTGTGCAGATATGCATTCAAGTTGCCTATCTCATAAGCCATGAATGAGAAAGGGGTACATAGATGGGGGCCTATTTCTTTTGCCCGCAACCACATAAATTCATAGAAAGCATGGGATATATTTGTAGTTCCTGACCGAAGGGTCGAAGTAGTATGTTTAAAGGAGCCCTCCAACACGTTTGAAGCGCCTGTGTGTCAGCAAAAGCTGTTATGGGATCAGAACACAGGTCACGTGTGG
Organism: Rhipicephalus microplus; assembly: GCF_043290135.1. Taxonomy (NCBI): domain Eukaryota; kingdom Metazoa; phylum Arthropoda; class Arachnida; order Ixodida; family Ixodidae; genus Rhipicephalus; species Rhipicephalus microplus. Next base: position 52,629,309 of record NC_134704.1, on the reverse strand, counting down.
CGCCATTGTAGTCCGCCGCAGCCGTAACAAGAAATAAGAGAAATAAGGAGAAAAAAAACTTTGGTAAATAAAAAAAATCACAGCATATTCACGAACTGAATGATGATAAGTGAGGCTAAGCGTCTGTCTGTCTGTCTGTGTTTGTCCATGCATCTGGCCGGCCCTTTGTGCATCAGTCCGTCTGCTCGTCCATCCGTCCATGCTTCCATCTGTCTGTTTGTCTATCTGTTTGTCTGTCTGTCTGATACTGCCGGTTACACCTGACACAGGGCGAGGTTAGACTAAGAGAAGCTTCGCCCCTAAAAACGCCAATGACACAATAAATTCGAACCCGTGTCATTTGTGTGCCAGCCCAGTATCCTACCACTGAGCCACGCCAGTGCTTAGAACTGATTTCTGAACTGGCCTTAGGCAGGCTGGATGTCGGGAAAGGAATCGCGTTATTGAGTAATAAAGCGTTTTAGAACATAAAAAGAACAACCAGGCATCACAAAATTTGAATTGCATAACGAGTGGGTCGCCCAATGCTCCCACCCATTAGAAAACTCTTTCTTGGTCACTTATTGACTGTGGTGCATACCCACTTTAGGCATAATTCTTCATCCTCCTCAACCACAGCATAAAAAAATTGCACAATATTCCTAACAAATGTGTAGCGGATACCACGCTTTCCCAGAGAATGATGAAGGATTGTATAGTGATTGCTGGCCTACTACAGAAAAAATGATTATTTATGGCGTATTGAGTACCTAGCAAGTGTGCTTGTAGTAGTAACTCAAAGTGTTTAGAAAAAGCTTTGAAAGGCTGCTCTTCTAGCTTTCCTTCTGACAGCGCTGCACGTACCGCGCAGGCCTGGAGTTTTTTTTTTATTTGTGGTGTGCATAGGCTGATAGCTGTGGATAATTTTAGCATTGATATAAGTACTCATATCTAATGATTTAGTATTTTGATCACGCTATAAAGTAACTACCTCACTGCCACTGCATGAACATGCAGGGGCACTCGGCAGAACTATAGCGGGTGGAAATTATGAAGATGGGTGCAGACGTATGATTGGATAATAGTAACATTAAAAGTGATAGTGGTGCCGCATCCAGGCTGAGATCGATACTGGGTCTAATTTTTCTATTCTGTACTTTTTCATAGAACTCTAAATAGATGACCTCTCAACAACAACAAAAAGAAAAGATTGCAACTACTAAGCGCGACAGAGGTGCTAGCTGCCTCTTCGCCTCTGGTTTTTTTTGGTTGCGCAGGTCAGGTGTCCACATGAAAAAGTTCTCTCTCCCCTCCTCCTGCTTCTGTACGTTCGTGAGTTGCCTCTTTGCCCACGTGTGGTACGCTGGTGCAAGTGATACCCTTCCTTGATGTTGCTGCGGGCGGCTTTCCGAACAATTTACAAGACTTTGGACAGTCCCAGAATGCTAGGGGCAACCTTGCTTTACTGCTCTTTTCGTTTCACAGTTTCCCTTCTCAGAATGAGAGGAGGGAGTAACGCGCAGCACCGTTGTTGAAAATGGCAGACATAGCCTTGCTTCGAAGCAGTAGCACCCTCTCATTCTGACAAATCAGGGTAACTAGTTTCTAACAGCCTTACTGTGTAAACAAAATGATGTGGTCTGGCACCAAATTGCTTATTACCGTGGTAACAGTGTCAACAATACATTAGACAAGACAAGCAACAATGGCGTGCAAGCTTCCCCTGCATGGGATCTTGCAGCTCATTCCATTGGAAGCCCTTTGCACTGTCACTGGCGAGTGAAATGTGGTCATTTTACCATGCAAACATCGATTTAAGGATAGCATTTTTTGTGTGTGTTTTGAATTTTCTAGAAAGAATAGCTTCAGTGATGCGTGCCCCTATTGCTGCTTTTCTTGCTGCACTGATCTGTCTATACTTCAGTCAACACAACTTGCAAGTGAAAATTGGGGGTTTGAATAGTGTTTGCAGGCCTTTCGAGAGGAAATGAATGTTGATCAAGTTGGGTTGGACTTCCGGCATTTCCATTGTTCAAAATCTGGTATTTTTGTGCGTCTTTTCAAGATTTCTCCCAGTAAACATCATGCAGCACCAATAGTGTGCCACATCAAATATTGTGAAACTGCACTGTAAAGAAGTCGTTTCTACGATTAATCACGAGCCAAAATGTCTTTATCATGAAAGACAAGCAGTGTGTGTTTCGTGGTCATTGCCAACAATTATGAGGCTTGCTAGTAGTATATTTGGCATATTTTCTTCAGGCACAGTTTATGATGCACTGTCTACGAATGTGTCAAATTAACATAGCATAATTTCAAGGTACTCAATATGTCATTCCAAAAAAGAAAAGAAAATAAGGCAGTATGTTGTCTTGCGTGAGCTTGTCACTAATTGTAATCAGTATGTATAAAGTATTTTATTTTTGGGCAGTCAGTGACGCTCCACTTTTACATGATTATAATAAAATCACTAGGTCCAAATTTGAGCGCAAATAGTTATTCGTTGTGGTCATTTCGAGAAAGGAAAAGCAGTAGTCTTCCGAATTAGCTCCTGAAGCAGTGCACGTCATACGAACCATCAAACGTTGCGTTAACTTCACCAAAGTGATCGATCACAGTCATACGCAACACGCTGAAGTCAAGACATACTGATAATGGAGAAGGTTCAGTTCATCCAATGAACATTGTATCTTGCTCTGTTTTCACTACAAGTTGACGCAGCAAGCATAAATGTAGCCACCACTGCGGAGGGAGATATGCGGGCTTGTAAGCTAGTGTCATTAACAAGCATTTAGTGATTTCGTTTCTATTTCTGTGGCTCTGAAATACGGATGTGAGCTTATTGCAAATAACATGTCTCTGTGTACTTCTTCTCAGGAAAAGGAAGAGAAAGCAAAGAGGGCTGCCGAGGCAAAGAAGGGAGCCAAAGAAGAGAAAAAGGTAAATAGACGGAAAAGTAGAGAGGGGAGGCAGGTAGATTATCAGAATGCCTAGCAATTTAGGCTCACTTTTCTTTTATTGTCGTTTGACCTCTCCCATGCAGTAGATAAGCTTGCCATGTTCTACACTTTTAGCATGCTTCACTATTCATAAATTGCTAAGTCTGCTGATAGAACGTTCTAATGAGATTGTAGTGTAGTGCACTGGCTCACTTTTGTGTTAACTTTCATCAGGCGGATGAGGATGAGGAAGAAGACGAAAATGACAAGGGGAAGCTCAAGCCCAACGCTGGCAATGGCTGTGACTTGGAGAATTACAAGTGGACCCAGACCCTCTCGGAGATTGAGGTGAGCATCATGGAAATGTGCCAGCTTGCTGTCCCATGGCTTTCTCTTCTCCATTACCAGCGATGTTCTTTTTATTCTTCTACTCTTTGTCATTTCTCTTTTGCACATGATCTGCTTCGATCGCTTGTTTGTGCTGTTTTGAGAAAGGTATTTGGTAAATAGGTGCGTTCACATGAAGCAGTCATATTCTTTTTGAATGACTGTTCATACTAAATTCACTATTCAATCTCATCGTACACGAGTGATGACGAACTATCTGCACGTGTGTAAAATTTACCCAATATTATTCGGACGCACGTGACATTTTATTTCAGGAAAGAAAGACGCCAAATGAGCAGTCAAATTAAGATAAATATATTCTTAAGTAGCAAATCATGTTTTCTTTATGCATGAAAAGAATGAAATCTCTGGCTTAAAATGCATTTGCAACTTGTTCTTGGTAATATTCATTTTGTGCCTACAAAAGTTGTACTTTTGATGATGGTCCAGTGACATCAAGATGTTCGTGGAACATCGGAGTGCCTTCGCCAAAGTGGCTGGCGGTGTAAACTTCTCAAAATATCAGAATGCTTAAGAGTTTAAAATATTGCCAACGGGTGTTCTGTGCCAGTAAAGCGTGAGCCGGTTCTGTGCCGGTGAGCGAAGAAGACGAAGACGAGCAACCCCTGCCAGCCGAGACTTCCTTCTTTGTGTCTGAGATTTTGACAGCCGCGTCTCCTTGTACGTTTCTTCGAGCTCCTAGCGCGTGACAACTGGTGGAGGTGCAAGGTACCCCATGCACCGAACCCCTCTCAGTACAAGAAGCTCCAGCCCCATACCGGTGGTTACGCCTGTTCACTGTGCTAGCCGAAGGATCCGTAGACCTGACCCTGAGTTCCGACTTCTCTCAGAGGAGATGACGGCCCAAGGTATCCCTGGCAGCGCCGTCCCAAGCGGCTCCAACCCAGCTGGTATGGAAGGCGCAATGCCAATGCAATATACGCTGTTGAAACCACGACGCCGAATCCCTTTCATGGTGCTGTCCATGAGAATGTTGAAGATTGGCTAGTCCACTATGACTTCATTGCCACTCTTAACATATGGGGTTACAGAGACAAGCTCTGACATGTCTACTTCAGTTTGATTGATGGGGCGCGTGTTTGGTACGAAAACCGGGCACGTGTGTTCACGTCACGGGTGGACTTCAAACGCCGGCTTCTCGAAACGTATGCAAGTCCTGATTGCCAAGAGTGAGCTGAACGTAAACTCCAGTGCCGTATGCAAATGCCAAATGAAGGCGTCGCAATGTATGTGAAGGACATGACGCGTCTTTTTCCATGAGCCGACCCTCGCGTGCCGGAAAAGAAGGTGCGATACCTGAAGCGTGGAGTGAAGGAGCAGTTATTCAGTGGTCTTGTACGCAGCCCCCCCCAAGACTACGTTAGAGTTTCTTGCTGAAGCCGTTCTGATTGAAAGCACGCTTCGGCAATGGACCCAGACGTACGAGGGACAAGTGAACTTTGCCTGTTACGGTCTACATGAGTTGTCTTGGGGCCACGTCGACTTCTTCCGAGAGCTCATACACTCTGTAATCCGTGAAGAACTGCAAAAGTTATCAGTGCCCTCGGCGCCCACTGTCAGTTCTTTGTCCGGAAACGTCCGGGATGTTCAGCAGGCACTACGAGAACCGTCCTGTCAGACAGAGCTGCGGCCCCTAAATGACTTCCCTCGCATATCGTATGCGCAAACTCTGCTCCAGCCAGCGCCACCTTTGGCTCCGCTTCCCATCGCGGCCCCTGCCATGCTTCCGGCAGACCAAACTCTGCGCTAACCTGCACCACATTTCACTCCTCCTTATACCACAGCCCCAGCCATGCTTCAGGCAGTCCAAGCGGGCCCATACCTCAGCAACCGTCGACCAATTCCGTGAAAATCAGACGTGTGGCGGGCCCTCGATCGACGTCCTCTTTGCTATCACTGTGGAGAACCTGGGCACATCTACCGACAGTGCACTTATCGAGAGCTGGGACTTCGTGGTTGTCGGCCAACTCCGCACCTCCTAGGTTCGACCAGCGGCCTCCAGAAATTGCTGACTACGTTGCCCAGCAGCACGGATGAACATCTCTGCACCACCCACGCTATCGATCACCGCGGCGGTTCTCGCCGAATCATGCACCTATTCGGGCGTGGCGCAGGGCGGTCACCTAGCCCGTGTCGGGAAAACTAGCCTCAGCGACCTTTGGGGGCATGGCCGCTCAGACTGGTCATGCTCAAGGCCCCCTATCGACGTGGACTGAAGATACCGACGATACAATGACAACGACATCACCGGCTTTGCGGAAGAGTTTCCTTAGATATTCCTGTTCTGCTAGATGGTCACGAAGTCAGCGCTTTAGTGTACACTGGCGCAGACTATTCCATAATTAGCGAAAAACTGGCCGCCCTTCTGAAGAAAGTAACGATGCGTTGGAACCGAACGCCAATTCGTACAGCTGGGGGACATATCGTCACGCCACTCGGTATGTGCACGGCAGGATTGCAAGTCCGCCATTGCACATTTGTTGCCAGTTTGAGCATTCTCCGGCAGTGTTCTCGAGACCTGATCATTGGCATGGGTTTTCTCGGGGAGCATGGTGCTATAATTGACATTCGACAATGTCTAGTCACTTTCGGGACCACAAACGCCACAACAGCTTACGCGGACCCCAGCCACTCACGAGTGTCTTTTCGCGTCATCGACGACGCTGTCACGTTACCACCCCGTGCAACTGTTGTGGTTCAGGTGGCGTGAAACGGAGTGATGCACGGTGAAGCAGTCGTGGAAAGCAATCACTTGCTCCTGCTGTCTCAGAGTGTCTGCGTAGCGAGAATCTTTGTTGACCTTCGTGATGATCACTGCGACGTTTTTGTCACAAATTTCAGCTACGAGCACTGGCACCTTTTTCCTGGAACTGTCATCGCCTACGCCGACCAGTCGCCAATGTCACCGAGTGTTTTGCTTCCGAGGCCATTGGCACTGCTGAAGCGCCTTTCCGCAGCGTTGATATCAATCCAACGCTTTCTGAAGCAAGCGTTTGAGTGAGCTGATGCAGGAGTTCCACACATGCTTAGCACGTTCTTCGAAGGTACGTCAAGCATCGATAACAGAACACCATATTATCAACTACGACGACACGCATCCCATACAGCGGCAACCTTATTGTGTTTCACCAACCGAATGGCACGCGATTCAAACGCAGGTTAAGGAAATGCTTCACGATGGCGTGATACAGCCTTCAAGCAGCCCTTGGTCATCACCAGTCGTTCTTGTGAAAAAGAAAGATGGCATGCTTTGCTTTTATGTCGACTACAGGAAGTTGAACAATGTCACAATAAAAGACGTATACCCGTTGCCCAGAGTCGATGATTCTCTGGACAAGCTGGGGCGCGCGAAGTATTTTTCGTTCGTAGACTTGAAGAGTGGTTATTGGAAAATAGAGGTCGATGAACGTGCCAGGAAAAGACCGCTTTTGTAATGCCGGATGGCCTTTATGAAATTAAAGTGCTCCCTTTCGGCCTCTGTTCCGCTTCAGCCACATTCCAGCAAATGGTTGACACTGTACTGGCAGACCTCAAGTGGAAAAACTGTCTCGTCTACCTCGATGATGTCGTGTTTTCAGAAACATTTGACGAGCATCTTCGTCGCCTTCGGAATGTGCTCGAAGCCATTAGATTGGCCGATCTCACACTCAAGCCTGAGAAATGTAATTTCGGCTACGAAGAATTAAAGTATCTTGGTCACGTCGTGAGCGCTGTTGGTGTTTGGCCTGATCCTGACAAAACTGCTGCCGTCGCCGCTTTTCCAGCTCCAACAGACAAGAAAAGTCTTCGACGATTTCTGGGTCTGTGCGCGTATTACCGGCGCTTTATTGAAAATTACTCTAACATTGTGGAGTCACTATTATGCCTCACGCGTGATGACACACCATTTGTCTGGGCTGACGAACAACAGACTGCCTTTGCGGAACTATAGCACCGGATCTCTTTCTCTCCCGTGCTCAGCCACTTCGATGAAGATGCTGATACAGAAGTACGCACTGATGCCAGCAATATTGGTCTTGTAACTATTTTGGTACGAAGACAAGACGTCATTGAACAGGTAATAGCCTACACAAGTCACACACTGTCTCGCGCAGAATCTAACTACTCCTAACAGAGAAAAAATGTCTCGCGGTCATTTGGGCAATTACAAAGTGTAGGCCATATCTCTATAGAAAACCACTTAAAGTAGTGACTGATTATCATGCTTTGTGCTAGAGTGCCAATCTACAAGACCCTTCAGGACGATTAGCACGATGGAGTCTACGCCTACAGGAATTTGATGTCACCATCGTGTACAAGTCAAGCAAAAAGCACGAAGATGCCGACATGCTATCATGAGCACCTCTTCAATCCGCCAGTACAAGCGCAGAAGAGGACAGCACCTTCGTGGCAACTCTCAGCGGGCCGGATCTGATGTCTCATCAACAAAATGACGCCGACCGAAGAATGATTATAGATCACTTACAAGGTGGCACCGGGCCTATTCCTCGTCCATTGTCGCGAACGTTGTCATCATTTTTGCCTACGAAATGGCATCTTATACTAAAGGGACACTGGGGCTGGTGACAGATGTCATCTTCTCGATGTGCCTGAAACCCTCCGCGATGTCTTATTAGCTTGCCACGACACGCCCACATTCAGCCATCTGGGCTACTCGAGAGCTATGGATCGGATCCGGCCATCTGGGCTACTCGAGAACTATGGATCGGGTGCGACAACTATACTACTGGCCTAAAATGCCTGCCTGGGTCAAACGCTACGTGGAGGGATGCCGTGAATGCCAGCGTCGTATGACACCACCGTTAAAGCCTGCAGACCATCTACAAGCGATCGATCTACCACGATCAAGTGGTAATGGACCTCCTAGGCTCGTTTCCTTTGTCTTCTTCCAGGAACAAATGGATTATTGTCACAATTGATTATTTGACGCATTACGCTGAGACGAAGGCATTGCCACGAGGGACCGCATCTGAAGTTACCAGTTTTTTATGGCATCAAATTGGGCTACGGCATGGCGTACCATCATATGTCATTACTGATCGAGGGACATCTTTCACAGCGAAGCTCTTGGATGATATCGTCAGGCTGAGCTACACAAGCTAAACAAAACGCTAGCCGACATGATCTCTATGTACGTGGACGTGCAGCACAAAGCGTGGGACGCATCCTGCCGCACATAACATTTGTGAATAACACTGCAACGCAGGGAACTACACACTTCACGCCATTCCGGCTCGTTTATGGTCGAGATGTCAGAACTATGCTAGACGCCATGATTCTGTATGAGGACATCGACAAGCTCGACCAATTAGCCCTTGACATCAATGAGTACATTCAGCGCGCTGAGGAAGCGTGTCAACTGGCCCGTGTGCACATCAGAACTTAATAGTGCGCAGATACACGGCGGTACAACATCCACAATCGAGAAGTTAATTATGAACCTGGTGACCAAGTTTGGGTTTGGACACCCATTAGGCGGTGAGGTCTTAGTGAGAAACTATTGAAGAAATACTTTGGACCTTACAAAGTACTCAGACGTGTAAGCGACGTGAACTACGAAATGGTTCCAGACAGAGGCTCACCACCATCCCAGCGCAGGTTACCACGCCCAAAGACTGTACACATAGTCTGCCTAAAACCATACTTTACGCGGTGATGCGAATTTTCTTCGTGTGCCAGTGAACTCTTCATGTGAACAGTGAATTTCGTTTACTCCCGATGGCCGGACCCAGGATGCATTTTCTTTCGTGCACTACTTTGTTTAATGTTTATGTTGCCTACTTCGACCCACTGCTGTGCACACTTTTGTTTGAGCATCGGGTCGATGCTCTCTTGGGAGGAGCAGTAATGCCACCTGGTGTTCTGTGCCAGTAAACAGTGAGTCAGTTCTGTGCCGGTGAATGAAGAAGATGAAGACAAGCGACCGGAGACATCCTTCTTTGTGTCTGAGATTTTCACAGTTCCGTCTCCTTGTACGTTTCTTCGAGCTCCTAGCGCGTGACAATATGTTGAAATATGTGTAAAGAGTAATAACACAGGCATCTAGTGTTCTGACTTCATATTTTGGCTGCTGTAGCCATAAATTGAAGCCCTTGCTCTCATGCTTAGCAGCACATTTACATACCATAGTTTTCTTCCGTATAACCTACACAAAGTATACGCACAAAAGGTTCATAGCTAATGTCAGCGTCTGGGCTATACAGAAATTTTAGTATGCCAGTTGTTTTCATGGTACTGTTTCACGATAATACAAAAGAAGTGGCTTTGCGACAGCACGATGGGATGCCCCCACTACTTGTAAGTTATATGCAGAAGTGGTTTGTATGTGAGAAAATACGCTAGCTGCTAAGCCACTGTGATCGTATGTGAGACAATACACCAGCTGCTAAGCCATTGCGATCAGTTTTGTGATGATTATAAGTGGGGAAACGTGACCTCAGGTACCGTGTTTGGTATCCAGTAGCCGGTAGATGCATTGTTTGTATGTGCTCCTTGTTGGTTTACAGCAGTTGTAGAGTGCATCAATTTTTTTGTTTCTGGCACACAGTATAACCATTCCACTCTTTATTCAAAAAAAAAATTTTTTTACACACTATTTTCAGCTCAGGGTTCCCATACCAAGGAATCTGAAGATCAGGGCACGAGATGTCGTCGTCGACTTCGAGAAAAAGGTTAGTTGCATCAGCGACATTTCAAGCAAAGAGTATTTACCGCATTTCCCGAAATATAAGCGTGAAGATTTCTTTCAGTTCTTTGCCTCAATCATCTCCTTCTTCTTTGCAAGAGAGTGTAAGGCCCATTTATGTTTCAATGCAGCAGCAGTGCCATATTTCGAGCTGCCTGGATTTGAGGGGAGGAATGCAAATTTTAGTATTAATATAGCTTTCATAAGGATGCATTTCCAATTATGCTCGGGTCGTATCAGGGTATCAAGCTAGGTGGCTGACGAAAGTAACTTGACCGGCATTCCAGAAAAGAGGCACCAACTCGTATATGCTTGCTTTATGAAGTTCTTTTTTGTGTTATAAATTAAAACTAAGGTTTCTGAATCAAAATGTTACTGGTCACTTTTTCAAACATTGTAAAAAGTGCCTGCATTAACACCTTCGAACCTGCTATCTGTGCATGATATTGCAATAGGAGTGTTCAGTGTCCTGTTTGATCTTTCAGACTTTGCCCGTGTCGCAGTGTAAAAGCGACGGTGTTGCTACAGGTAGATTGCAAGACTGTTTCGCGACATTGCCAGTGCATTTTCAACACTGAAAGTAGTAAAAATCTCTTGCTTATTTAGCCTGCTGAATTTTTAGGCCAAGCGAATGGTAAAGGCAAACTAAACTGGGTCTGGGGAGCTACACATTTGCACGCATGTCGTGCATGTTTCAGGCATCGAACGTTTCTAGTTTAACACAACAGGTTAGCCTGTATGTAGCGACACATTGCTTAATCTGAGGTAATCCTCAAAGTGCACAAAACACCGTGGATGTGCAACTCGTGTAAGCGTCACTAGTATTCCAGTGGGGAACAGAGGGCTAAGGTCTACATCACACTTGTTGTCACTGGGATGCTTGCATTATGTGTGCTGCATTATATAGTTTCCAACCATCATCTCTGCAATAATTCTCACCTATTAATCGTCAGCTGTGGTCTTTCTTATTTATTGTATTTGAGGTGTGCAACGTCACATGTGTTGCAGAAGCTGTTCAGGCTGAAAAGCTGTTTGCACGTAAGTGCATCATGGTGGCGGTTTACTTTGTGGGGGACCTTCAGTCTCTCTGCTGGCTAGAAGGGGCCATGACACAGTTATTCACCAAATTCTAGTTTTCAGTGAAAAATATACGTAAAGGGTCCATTGTGCTTCTGCATATATGAAGAATGGATGGTGAAAGAACTTTATTGCAAAATGAACTCTAGAAGTCGCTAACTGTAAACTTCACCCATCGACGACGACCATCATTTTGCCAAGCCACCAGTGAAATCATTTTCTCCACAGAGTGGAGCCGTCTTCTTTTAACTTAAACTGCAGCGAACTGCTCAATTTTCAATGCCTAGCTGAAGAAAGCCAAATAGCTCCATTGTTCATACAGCTGATCTCAAGACAGAATCATTGTCTGGAATACACAGGCTCGCAAAAGCAAGCGGCTTTTTACGTCACGGCTGGAGAAGGCGCCAGTGTTGTCAACACTCTCAGGCCACTCATATGTTCTTAGAATATCCTTTGTAAATTAAGTGCACAACCAAATGCATAGATATTTCACCAGCTTGTTTCTCAGCACCCAAGTTTTAACCCACGTAACACACGAGAGAATAGCATCTTCCAGTCTGTTTTTCTGCAAATTCAAAACGTGTTGTCTATTCCCCTTGTAAAATATGGCATGTTTGTATAGAAACCATTTGTGTTAGTCATACAAATAGTAATTTCATGTTTAATGCAAAACAAATGGGAATAAAAAGAGGCCATTGTGAATAAGCTGGTCTTTTATATGCAATTTAGTGTACAATTTATTCAGACTCGGTGGAAATCACTGAAGTGTGAATAATCGAGAGTTTGAAAATGAGTATTCACTACGAGAAAAGCACCTTTATTGGCCCTGTGGCCAGAAAAACTTGTCACTGCATGTCTGCATGATCACAGGGAACCAAGACCAAGTATTTCAGCCAATGTTTGGCTGTCACTGTAGGTTATAGCTGTTGTAGGTTGTACAGTTTGTGCAAAATCTGCATTTGATAATTATGGTGTGGGGGGCGCCTGTGCTGGTCAAGTCCCTGACGGATGATCTCGTCGTTGCCCACCACCGCGAAAACTTCTAAACAACATTGGAATGGGGTCGGCTGCCTGCAATCTGAGGAATAAATGTGGCTTTTTTCGCCGTCGTCTGTGTGTTGTAGCTGCTCCACTACTTCGTTGGTACTGACAGTGTGAATGGAACTGGTGTAGTCAGAGCTATTTCAGTGGCTCAGGCAGGTGAGACTTCGCACTTCAAGCAACACAAAAGAGCGATAAGCAGATCAGGCCTAGCTGCAGAAACAACAGACAAGAAGATTCTAAAATGCCTAAAGGGAAAATTGGCAGGCTAGTTTATGCTGCAGTGCACGTGTTTCTGTCCTTTCTTTTTTTGCCCATTTTGTGCTTGCAGCTATTTCGAATGTCGCAGTGAGCCGACTCTGAGCATGGCTTATCTTTTTGGTCGTAGTAGCTGTACAATGGATGCTAGACTTGCTTAAGCCAAGAAACAGCCATTACGTTAGCCAAAACACATAGCCTTCAAGATCGACAGACGTAGTTTCTTCATTGAGGTTTACATTGAATCGAACTCCAGCCATGACCAGTGCAACCCTGCAACTTTTCAGTGCTCGCAACCTAGTGACAACATTGTAAACATTGCGGACAGCTGGCCGTGATGTTCGACGCCTCACTCAATCAGCCAGCTGGAGTCTGAAAAATTGAACGGCTCACAGCCATCTGAATTTTCAGTCGTGGAGGAAGAAGAGGAAAAAAAAAAAAAAAACAGAAGAACAAGGAGGTTAGCCAGTTCTTAGTTTAGTTGGCCACTCTGTGCGGGGAAAAGGGACGAAGAGAGTAAAACATGACAGAAAAGAGAGTTTGCAAAAAGATGAAAAGCAAACAAAGGAAAGAATAATATGGTAAAACGACACTGTTTATAGTCTATCACTGAGACCGGTTGTCCTAAAAAAGTGCAGCAACCTTCTTGGTGCCTTGGGTGCCGAAGATGGTGTCAGCCAGAGTTATAAAACCGACCCGTTCCTCCGACAATGGGCAATTTTCATGTCTATCTAGTACTTCAGATCTTTTCTTGACGCACTTAAGCGAGGACACTCACACAGAAGATGGGTGATAAACAGACATATCCGAATTTTCAGCATCCAAATAAACGGTCGGCAACTGTATTTTCTTCCTTTTTATTTAATTTTTTTTGGGTCGGAGTGTTTGTTTTAGCACACAAATTTCAAAGTGCTAAAGTTGAAGAAAGCAGTCACAGATGGTGTCACAAGCGCCACTGTTGCCATGTATATTTTCGCTCTGATATTCCATTAACATTAATATGCTTATGTACTAGATAAAAACAAAATTTTGCAAACGTTGGTGGACTATATACTTTCTTGTATATACTATAAGATTTGAGTAGCCAGCTACTTCAATATGTGTTGTGTTATCAAATCTCTGCTGCAGCGACCCCATTTTTTCGGTGAAGATAACATGCTAGAGGACTATGCACTTCAGTGTAGGGGCATGCTAAAAATAAATTTAAAAAAAACACCGAGTGGTGAAAATTTTTTGGAGCTCATTACGGCATTCCTCGTAATCATATATTAGTTTGGGATGTAAAATCCTAACGGTTATCTTATAATGCTTCAAGGTATGCTACACCGTGACCGTTTACTTTTTTGGCCACAATTTTTTGTAATGGTTACAGTTGAAAAAGTCCTAACTGTTTTTCCCCGTCCCCTGCACAGCACCTGAAAGTTGGTCTCAAGGGCTTTCCACTGATCATCGATGGTGACCTGTTCAACGAGATCAAGCTGGAAGAGTCTTGCTGGATCCTCGAGGATTCCAAGACCATCCTAGTCACAATGGAAAAAGTGAGTGCCGTGATGGTTGGAGGAATAATAATTTGCATCAAGCCTGTTGCCCGCTGCTTGTAGCCACAGTTTACCAGTGCTCAAGTCATTGAGGTACATGCGGTTTTTCCGAACACATAAAAGGGGCCCTGCAGCACTTATTCAGCATGGTCATTTAATGCTGCTGATCAATATTCAAGAACCCTTAGAGCACGAGAGCCAGACATAGCACGGCAAGCGGTCTGGAATTTACAATTAATTTTCAGTCGTAGAAATATGGCCATTTTCTTTCTACAAATGCTGCCATACACCCTTGTGACCACGTCACATGCCAAAGTTCACTGTCGTTGGCTGTTTCTCTTCTTTCTACAAATGATGCCATTTACCCTTGTGACCGCACCACGTACCAAAGTAAACTGTCATTGGCTGATTTGAACATCGTGAGGTGCTCAATTACCAAGGCTGCCATGTGCCCTCGTGCTCGCCATCATGCTGAGAGTAAGCAGTGCTTTTGAAGAAAAAAAAAGTGCTCAAGGGCATCACGCTTTGTGACATAGCTTCTTTGCCACATGCCAACCCTTCCTGCTTAGTTTTACTTTCTCATTTGGATGAGAGAAGGCAATCCCAGCGTGCGACAAATCTCTAGCTCTGCTTGTAATTGGCTGTTTATAAAGATTGATGTGACATTCGATTCACTAAGCAATAGCCTCCTTTAAACAGCCATTTAATCGTCACTAGGAAAAAGTGTTGCAAGGCCATTTAGATTGCATGCCGTGCTGGAGAGAACGGCTGCCGAAAAAGGAGCAGCGTCTTTTATATATATATATATATATATATATATATATATATATATATATATATATATATATATATATATATATATATAGAGAGAGAGAGAGAGAGAGAGAGAGAGAGAGAGAGAGAGAGGGGTTGAATCTGAAGTCTGCTCATGTTTGAAGCATGGTACCCGCTATAGTAGTGGCTTGGCTGAACTCCGATGGTGGCAAAGGGCAATAAATACTGGTGTATTTAGATTTAGGTGCACTTCGAATAACCTGAGACTTGAAAACCAATCCGTAGTCGACCCCCTAGGCATGCATCATCATGGTTATGCCGTGTAGAACGTCGCAAATAATAGAGCACGGTGGATGGAGAGGATGCATGCAAACACTTTCCTGCATCGTATTGTGCACTTACACTGGGTGTGATTATATATCGTTTGATAGGTCGAGTGGGAATAGTGGTCGACCCCCAAAGCATGGGTGAAAAAGAAAAGAAATGGCCATAAGTTGCTGAAATGTGTTTTGTATTCGCAACGGCACTCTCGGCCCACCTTCAAAGATGTTTGTCACTGGACTTCAGTGCCATCGAGCAAGTTGTTGATGCGCCAATTCTTCAAGAAAGTTTGCTCCATGGCATCTGGCAGGGAACAATGACCACGGAAGGAAGGAAGGAAAAGCGTTCACCATAAAAAACCCATGCATAGTCTGAGGTTTTTTATAGATTTTATGATGCGAAATTTCTGCCTCGTGCTGTATTTGAATTCCAAGAATATTTCGCCGGGATTCACAGTTTTGGTTTCGGTATTGCGTGGTGCTCTATCATCATAATCAGGCTTCTGCGTTGGGTAAGCTAGCTCTGCAGGCAACAGTAGTCATTGGAAACGCATGGCACACTCCACTACAGCCTCCTCTGTCAGGTCTGCGAGAGCGGTATTCTGCTGCCCTTATAAGAAAGGTGTTCTCTGTTGCCTAAACCATCGGCAGCTAATGGTTTTGGCAATCACCCTTGATGGTACTGTGGATACATGTACTGTGGGAGGATATCTATGGCTTGGGAGTTTCGGAAGAAGTGAATCAAGCAACAATGAATGAGTGCTTAAACAAATGTATTCAGTTTCTGTTCCTCTCTGGCTTTGTTTGGGTGAAAGCTTTTTTTCTCACATTTGCTATTCCTGAAATGCACCTCTGACAATGTGTAGGTCCGATCTTTACGCAGCTTTTTTTATGGTGTTATTAGGAAGGCGTTTGTGTTGCGAGCCCAGCTTGGTTCACAAGTGCCAACTAGCAGTACTGGCTGCCCGCCGGACGCCACAGGCACTTTCTGCCCTGCATGCCTTGTTGATCAAACTGATTTGATCCTCAAGGTATCGCTGGCCAGCATCTCCCCACCGCTCCAAACTTGTCATAAAGAGAGCACCTAGTTGTAGACAGGTTGTCTATAGGAGCCACTGCTTGTGACCCAGCTGCAGGTGGAGGCCTCTGCGAGTGTCCCATCAAGATGTTCAGGTGGTTGCGAAACATCCATTCTTGGTACTCCACCCATATAAAGTCCTTGAAAGGCTTGGTTTCCACGTAGTTTAACGTCTTAAAGGTAGACTTCGTGCAATCTAGTATAATTATGTGGTTCACTTTACCAGCAGAGTGTGCGTCTTGCAGCTTCAGACAAGCTACTGCGAAATGCGTCCAATATCAGCATACTGTATAGATACAGCATTGAACTAAGTCAACAGTTCCAGACCATACGAATTCGTTCCAGCATTATGGATTGATCTATGCACCTTTATTTTCTTCATAAAAACAACAACAGCATTGTCTTGCCTTTAAACATAGAACGGGGGGGGAGCTTTCTGCCCTTTGTTCTGCATGCCAGCATGACAATGAAGCATGACTGCTGGTCACCCCATGGCAAGAGCTTGACATCCCTGGAGCTGCGCTTCGTAATCGTTGTAGTCAAAGTTTTGTCGTATGATGCAGGATTTTCATTCGCACGGTCTGTGTCACATCGTCTAGTTGTCTAGTTAACTCTAACACTACCACGGGGAAAGGGGTTGTTTTACTAGGTATCAAAAACAATTTTTTGCGGCTAGATAATAATGCCTTATTTACATGGTTTGGTACCCAACTGTAGCTAAAAAAAAATGGTCTGTCGAATAACATAGGCATTGCATATACATTTATTACACACATTAAGGGGGGACACGACGAAAAAACGCCCAAATGCCGTATATACTCGTGTAAGGGCCGCCCTCGTGTAAGGGCCGCACCCCAACTTTGAAAGCGGATATTTCGAAAAAAAAAAAACAAAAGTTCAAAATGTCCCGCCAGAAAAGTGTAGTTAGTTCATTTACAGCCAGATGGCGCTGCACGCTTTTCCGCTTTTATTCTACTTCCGCCGACGCGCCGACCACGCTGTTGACAGCGCGCCGCCATATTTGCCTTGTGCGGCCTCTTTGTTGGCATCGTTCCTAGCATCGTGTCGATACGTTGGCAGCGCGACTTCAGATCGGTGTCGTCGGTGTCACTTTGTTGGTTGTAGTGAACCCTGCAGAAGCCAGCGCACGTGACGGACGATGGGCCGGCATCTGAGATCATTCACTGCAGCATTTAAGCTGCAAGTGATTGACTATGCCGAGGAGCACGGGAAGCGGGAAGCTGGACGAAAGTACGACGTCGATGAGAAGCGCGTGCGTTACTGGATGAATCAGAAAGATGCCCTCGCCGCTACTAACAGGAGCCGAAAGGCGTTTCGCGGGAAAAAGTGCAAGTACCCGCAACTCGAAAGCGAGCTCGTCAACTACGTCGTCGACACACGAAGGGACGGCTACGCCGTATCGACTGACATGATACGCGTCAAAGCCCTCAGCATCGCTCGCCACATGGAAATACCCCCGGCACAATTCAAGGCAAGTCGGGGCTGGGCTACGCGGTTTATGAACCGTAACCAGCTTTCTATTCGGCGCCGAACGACGATTTGCCAAAAACTGCCGCGCGAGTACGAAGACCACGTCATTAAGTTTCATCGCTTCGTGAATGCTCTCAGGAGGGAGCATGAATACGACCTGTCCCAAATTGGGAATGCGGACCAGACACCTGTGTGGTTCGATGCACCGGAAAGCACCACAGTGGATTTAAAAGGTGCGAAAAGTGTGTCTGTGCGCACGACTGGTGCAGAACGCCAAAGGTGCACTGTGATGTTGTGCATCACGGCAGACGGCAGGAGGCTTCCGCCGTACGTCGTATTTAAAAGGAAGACTCTCCCAAAAGAGAAGTTCCCTCAGGGAATCGTCGTACGTGCGCAAGAGAAGGGCTGGATGTCCGAGGAACTGGTCGTTGACTGGATTAAGACCGTCTGGGCAAACAGACCTGGAGGGCTGTTACAACGGAAAGCCCTCCTTGTTTTGGACAGCTTTAGGGGCCACTTGACCGACCGCGTCAAGAACCGAGTTGCCGCAACTCGTACGGACTTGGCCGTCATTCCCGGTGGCCTGACGAGTGTGCTGCAGCCGCTCGACGTATGCGTCAACAGACCATTCAAAGTGGAATTTCGCCGATGTTACTCTGAATGGATGGCTGGAGGCGTCCACGAGAAGACCCCTACAGGACGGCTGAAGCGGGCGTCGCTCCAACAGGTGTGTGAATGGATTTTGAATGCGTGGCGTGCCATGTCAGTAGAAGTAGTTGCTAAAAGCTTCAAGGTAACGGGAATTTCGAACTCCATGAACGGCACCGAAGATGACCGTCTCTGGGAAGACGCCGAGGCGAGCTCCTCCGAGAACGAGGACAGCGAAATGGAATCCGAATAAAAACATTTCTGGCATGTCATTTGTGACTCTTGCACTCTGCTACTGTTGCATAAACAGTACAGACCTTTGGCCTGTACTGCCTGTACTAAATCGGCCTGATTCGTGTAAGGGCCGCACCTAGCAAAATTTTCGAAAAAAAAGTGCGGCCCTTACACGAGTATATACGGTGCTTGGCGACGAAAAAACGCCCAAATAATCGGTTTTTCAGTTAAGTAATTTTCGTTATCTTTGTATTGCTACATGCATGCATGTAGCTATTTTAGGGGGCGATGCAAGTGTGTGCCTGACGAGGAAGACGACGGATTGTCTCCGCTCGATCGCTGGTGGACCGGTCACGCCATTACCGCTGGTTTTAAATACATCTATTCCCCAGCCTCGTTGATACGGCATCTCTTCTTTTCCGTAACATATTTGGTGGAAGTGGAATGTTTCCTTTCTTCACCATGAAGCTTCGAAGTGGCCGCACCGTTTAGTCTCCGGTCATGGCTACCAGTGACAACCCTTCAGCGTCTCCATCTGTAGCTCCAGCCACTACATACCTGACGATGCCCTACCCCGTGATCCCGGTACATTCTCCGCACAACCTGGGCTTGACGTTGACTACTGGCTCCATGTGTACGAGCTGGTTAGCCAGACACACCGATGGGACCCTGCCATCATGCTCGCCAACGTAATATTTTACTTGGACGGCACCCCACGGGTCTGGTTCGACGCACATGAGACCGAGCTCACCAGCTGGGATACCTTCAAGGAGCGACTACGCGACATCTTTGGCAACCCGTCGGGTCGCCAAATGGAAGTGCCAAAAGAACTCGCCACTCATGTGCAATCCTCGACTGAGTCTTATGTCTCGTACATACAGGACGTGCACGCGTTGTGCCGGAAAGTAAACGAACGAATGACAGAGAGTGACAAGGTGGGCCACATACTCAAGGGCATCGTGGACGACGCCTTCAGCTTGATCGTGTACACCAAACTCACGACCGTATATATATTTATTAAGGAATGCCGCCGCTTGAAATGTCCAAAAGCGCCGTGCTCTGCCTCAATTTACGCGGCTACCAAACACGGCTGTTACATCAACCTGCATCGATCTCGGTGCCGCACCACCCATGCAGGACAGCGTGACACTTATAGTTCCACGGGAGCTTGAGGCATCAAGTCCGGCACCATTTCCTCCACTTTCACTCGACCATGGTGCCGCACAAACGCCTCCGGCGGTCTCCGCTATTCAAGCCGTCGTGAGGCAGGAAATTGCAAAGCTCGGTTTTCCTGTGGTTTGCTCTGTGTCCCGACCCACATCCAGAACAATGACGATTAATGCACCACGCCATGACTCACATTTTTTTCCGCGATCCCACAATCCGACGGAATGGAGAACTGCAGACGACAAACCGATCTGCTTCCGCTGCTGCCGAGTTGGCCACATCTCCCGCTACTGCCACAGCACCTGGACGCCCTCAAACTGGAGCCTATTTTGCTCTTCTCGCCCATACAAGGACTCTCGTCGGTATTCCCCCAGTCATGTGTACCCTTCTTCCAATGTCCCTAACAGCCGCTCCACCGCACGTTCGCCATCACCTTAACGCCGCTGATCCCCATCGCCCCAACCACGCTGCTTTCCGTCGCCGATCAACTATGGATTTTCTCAGACGGAAAACTAGACCATGCAGCTCCGGGAAGTAGTGCTGCATCAATTGCGACCGATTCAAATCCTCAGTTGACGCTCCCCACTAATACGAACTTGATTGAGGTGTATGTGGACGGTATTTTTTTTATGACGTTAGTTGATACCGGAGCTCAAGTGTCCATAATGAGTGCTCATCTGTGTCGCCTACTCAAAAAAGTCCTCACGCCTGCAGCGACTAAAGCTCTCCGTGTCGCTGATGGTGAAACTGGCCATCACTGGAATGTGTACCGCTCGTGTTAGCATTGCCGGCAGCCATGTCCTCGTTTTATTTACCGTGCTTGAAAATTGCTCTCACGACCTAATCTTTGGCATGGACTTCCTATCAGCGCATTCTGCCCTGATCGATTGTGGCGCCGGTGCTCTCTGCCTAGAACTTCTCTTCTCCTGGATTCTCACCCTGAACTCCCGAACAGCCTGTGCACCACTGACTTCCTCCGGATACCACCTAAAGCTCTCACATTTGTTGAATTGGCAACACCCTTTCTCATGCTCGACTGTGATTATATCGTGAAGCCGATTCCTGATGTTCTCCTGGCACGTGACGTAAATGTCCCACTCTCCGTCGTAACCATGGCCTCTGACTGAACATATTTACCTGTTATCAGTTTCGGTTTCATAAAACAAGTGCTACTCGAAGGAATTTCGGTCGCCACGCTAAGACCCTTAATTGACGACCACGTCACCTGTTTTCCAGCGGACATATGTTCTGATCACGCACATCACTCGCAGAATGCCACGTGCCTTGATGCAACCTTAAGCTCCATGATCGCCCCGGACGTCAAACCTGAGTAGTCAGCGGCGCTATGCCGCCTTCTGGCTTCATACCGCGACATATTCGACATCGACAGCTGTCCATTCGGCCAGACTTCACTTGGCAAGCACCGCATTAACACAGGTTTTCCTCCCATTCATCGGCGACCATACTGGGTGTCTGCCACCGAGCGTAAAGTAATTCAACAAGAAGTTGCCAAGATGCTAGCCAAAGGAATTATTGAACCCTCTTCGAGCCCTTGGGCGTCCCCCGTTGTGCTCGTTAAAAAGAAAGATGGCACGTGGGGCTTCTGCGTGGGTTACCGCCATCTGAATAGAATCGCGAAAAAGGTCGTTTATCCTTTACCCCACATTGATGACGCTCTCGATTGTTTCCATGGCGCCCGATACTTTTCTTCAATAGACCTATGTTCCAGCTACTGGTAAATTGCTGTCGACGAAAAATACCAAGAGAAGACTGCATTTGTAACTTCGGATGACCTATATCAGTTCAAGGTTATGCTGTTTGGGCTATGCAACACCCCAGCCACGTTTGAGCGCATGATGGACCCTCTGCTACAAGGGTTCAAATGGTCAACATGTCTTTGTTATCTTGACGACGTCGTCATATATTCCCCAACATTTGAGACCCACCTTCAGCGTTTGTCAGCTATTCTCGACATATTCCGCACTGCAGGCTTTCATTTAAACTTGTCGAAGTGCCACTTCGGACGCCGGCAAATTACAGTGTTGGGCCACCTTGTCGAGGCCTCTGGTGTGCAGCCGGACCCCGAGAAAATTCATGCAGTCACCAGTTTTCCTGTACCCCAGTCAGTCAAAGACATCCGGAGCTTTGTAGGACTTTGTTCCTATTTTAGAAAGTTTGTGAAAGATTTCGCAACCATCGCTCGACTCCTCACTCGGCTTCTGAAGAAAGACGTCACATTTACGTGGGGTACCGACCAAGCTGCTGCTTTTTCTCACCTAATCACGCTACTGACGACCCCACCTATATTGGCTAACTTTGATCCATCCACTCCGACCGAAGTTCGAACCGATGCTAGTGGTCACGAAATTGGAGCCGTCCTAGCCCAATGCCAACGGGGACACGACTGAGTTGTCACCTACGCTAGCCGCCTCCTCACAGCTGCTGAGCGCAAGTATTCGGTTAAAGAGCGTGAATGTTTTGCTCTTGTTTGGGCAGTCTCAAAGTTCCGCCCATATTTATATGGCACAAATTTCTCTGTGATAACTGACCAAAATGCGCTATGGTGGCTTACATCGCTGTGGGATCCTACTGGCCGGCTCGGGCGCTGTAGCTCGGGCGTGTAGCTCGGGCGTGTAGGTATACTGTTGCTCTGCGACTGCAACAATATACCTACACGGTGACGTTCAAGTCCGGACGCTTACATCAGGACGCACATGTTAAAGAACTTCCGGAGCCCTCCACTACGGCATCTCTCATAATCATATGGGGGTTTTGGGACGTTAAACCCCACATACCAACCAACCTACATCAGGACACAGACTGTTTCGCTACCCGGTTGCTGAGTCGAGCACTATGCCTGACACTGACACCGAGTCTTGCATCTTTTCTCTTTCGCAAATGACATGCATCGGTGACGAGCAGCGCCATGATGCGTCCTTGCGTGCTATTATTGAGCGCCTTGAATCACCATCGTCTAATCAGTCCAATCGCTCATTCGTGCTCCACGACGGTGTATTATACTGCCGAAGTTTTGAGCCGGATGGACCGGCCCTGCTGCTTGTCATTCCAAAACACCTTCGCTCTGAAGTTCTACATGGGCTTCATGACCTTCCGACTGCTGGTCACCTGGGTGTGTCGCGCACTTATGACCGAATACGGCGATGCTTCTTTTGGCCAGGGCTTGCACGCTAAGTCGGAAGATACCTTGCGGCTTGTGAAAAATGTCAGCGCCGCAAAACACCATCGACACTTTCCGCCGTACGTCTTCAACCACTTGACAAAACGGTTCTTCCGCGTTGGCTGGGACCTACTTGGCCCTTTCCCCTTGTCTTCCTCGGGTAACAAGTGGATAGCCGTGGCCGCCGACTACGCCACGCGTTATGCCATCACACGAGCTCTACCAACAAGCTGTGCCACAGATGTCGCGGACTTCCTCCTCAAGGATGTGATTTTGCAACACAGAACCTTACGGCAGCTGCTTACAGACCATGGCCGCACCTTTTTGTCGAAAGTCATAGCCGACATCTTGCAGTCCTGTATAATGAGACACAAGCTGACTACGTCATACCATCCGCAAACCAATAGACTCACGGAGCGTCTAAATCGAACTTTTACAGACATGCTCATTAAGTATGTTTCTACCAACCACACCGACTGGTATCTCGCGTTGCTGTACGTCACATTTGCCTATAATTCTTCACGCCATGACACTGCCGGTTACTCTCCATTTTTTCTGCTGTTTGGCCGAGAACCAACATTGCCTCCAAACACCGTTATATCGTCCCCTGGAGTACCGACCAGCGAATATGCCATGAACGCTATCACTCGGGCCGCTCACGCACGAAAGATCACCCGTACTCACCTTCTGACCTCGCAAGAGAAGCAACAGCGTTTGTATGACCAACGACACTGCAATGTACACTTTCCGCCCGGTTCTTTCGTCCTGCTCTGGTCTCCGACCCGTCAAGTTGGCTTGTCAGAAAAACTGCTCACTTGCTACACAGGTTCATACCGAATCCTTCGTTTGGTTAGTCCTGTAACATATGAAACTAGTCCTGCCATCCCGTCGCCTTCATGTGCCCAACAGGCTACCGATATTGTACATGTTGCGCGCTTGAAGCCCTAAAACTCTCCTAATGATGGTGACATTTAGATGGGCCGATACAGCGCTTGTGCCGCCGGGAGTTATGCTACATGCATGCATATTGATATTCAAGGGGGCGACGCGCGTGTGTGCCAAATGAGGAAGACTAAGAATTGTCTCTGCTTGATCGCTGGTGGATCGGTCACGCCATTATTGCTGGTTTACAGTGACTGTTCTTTTCCGTAAAAATATCATCCAGCACCTGCCAGTAAAAAATGAACTCGAAATGACGCGTCGTTGAGCCAAATAATATTGTGTTTATTCATCCCAGAATTCGGTTTCGCTTACAAAATCGCCGAAAACAGCCCCCTTTTGTGCTGCTAATATCGCACTAACCACTCATCTGATCGCGGTCAGCTTAGTCTCGTTTGAAAGAGCTTCTTTTGAGCTCGCTTTTCCGCCAGGAACGAACCTTCAATGCTGCAGCCAGTCTGCGCTACCATGCAAAAATAAGTGACAAAACCGTGCGGTATCATTGGTCCATAGCAGTCACATGTGTAAACAGTGGCTTGTGATTGGAGCGTGGGGACTCACAACGATGGTGATCATGCGCGCGTGGCCGCAAACACGCGCGTTGTCACCGCCATTTTGGCAGTTTTGTTGTTTTGCAGTCGAAATCGAGATGCCGAACCATGCACGAAAGCTCCGCACACTTCACAAATTCGGCAAGCGCAGGAAAAAATGTGCTGTGCAGCCCAAGGAGTCCTCGCAGCCAGCGCAGGCTACGTCGGCAGAGCCGAGCGGGACAGGTGACCGACAGTCGCCGTGATACCGCAGCCCGACACAAAGGCAGCCTTCGATCGCTACAACTTCTACCAGTAGCGACACGCACTCAGGGTGCCATAAATCATCACAACAGCCGACGAAGATAGCTGCAGATCTCGGCGAAAGAGCGCAATGGATTTTGCGACGAAGCGGCGTTGCAACACAAGCGATCGCGACGGCGATTACGGTGCCGTCGGAATCAGCTGATTGCGATGATACTGCAACAAGGTGCCAGGAAACAACGCCGCCGCTTGTGATTAAGACAGCAGAGAATGCTGCTGCAGCAAATCTCGCAGTCAGAGAAAGCGTGGTGGCGACTTCGACCGCTGCCTGCAGTACCTCAAGTATGCGCAATCGAGCTGCGAGGATAGACGCAACATTTTTGACATCGGCTGACTGAGAACTCATCGAGCGTCGTGCCCAGCAAAAAGCAGCGGAACCTTCCTCAGTCTTGACAACCGATCACAAAATGAGTGTTCTCGCAAGTCAGCGCGGCACCGAAAGTTAGTCGGCCCCAAGGTATACCATGGTTGACCTCGACATGGTGAACAGTTTATTAAACGAACAATCTGCTTGCCGAGTGTGCCGTGGTCAGTTGACTATCGAACATAATGCGCGCGAGTACGGCGTAGCCGTTAAGCGGAAGCTTCACTGCAGCAACTGCGGAGAAGTTGGTTCGAAATGGAGCTCGCGACGGGGTGGTGGCAGCAGTAACTGCAACCCATTCGAAAACTTAGTTCGCAAGGCACGTGCGGTTCAGAGCTCTGGGAATGGTCAGACAGCTGTCAATGACATCTTTGCCACTATCGGTGTTTTACATTGGGGCCTTCTCACGAAAACGTACCAAGAGTACTTGAAAAAGAAGCTTCAGCCAGCAGCAACGAGAGCTTGTGCCGACCAAGTGTGCCACAGTGGTAAAGTGCCTCTACAAGGAACTCAATTTCGGCGACCCTGGAAATATTGCTGTCTCTTTTGATGGAAGCTGGCACACAAGAGGACACACCTCTCACATTGGAACAGCCACTGTGATTGAGTTTTTTTTTTCAGGTTATGAGCTAGACTATGTTGTTATTTCTAATTTTTGCCTCGGCTGTGAATGTGGTTCAAAACCTGAGAACCCAGAATACTCTGAATGGAAAGCCAAGCATTCATGCTAAAAAAATACCTTATGCAAGGCTGGCCAAATGGAATTAGAGGCAGCAATGATTTTATTTCAGCGCTCCCCCTCGCTTCATGGCCTCAAGTACACCACCATGCTTTGTGAGTGAACTGTGCAGTGAAAAACAGCTGAAAGAAATCGACGGTCCGAACGAAGTATCGACTGTTGGTGTAGTCGCAGATCATGCTGGTCACTTGTGCAGTGAAAAACAGCTGGAAGAAATTGACGGTCCGTACGAAGCATCGACAATACTCGCAAGCGCGCCTCCAACTTCCACTTCTGGGTTTTATCTTGGAAGACACTGCACACGCTTGTCTTATGCTGGCAAGGAATCGTGTTTCGTAGAACGCAGAGACCCTCAAAATGGGTAAAATTGCTGTCAGTACACACTCCGTCGCCCGTAACTACCAATTAGACAACAAGATGTGTGCCACACATACAGCTGACACTCACTCGCTGGATTTTGCGGCTTGACATATCCTCGTCATCGGTGC
Organism: Rhipicephalus microplus; assembly: GCF_043290135.1. Classification (NCBI taxonomy): domain Eukaryota; kingdom Metazoa; phylum Arthropoda; class Arachnida; order Ixodida; family Ixodidae; genus Rhipicephalus; species Rhipicephalus microplus. The sequence goes on along the minus strand of NC_134704.1, from coordinate 52,603,110 downwards.
TTAAATTCGATGTGTCACCATCTTCCTGAAAGTTTAGGGTGAAAGAGAGCGGACATTGGTCATCCCGTATCTGCACAATATTTCACATAGGGTTGAAAAAGCTGCATTATGGTATGGCTTACGGGTTGTTTTTTCAGCTGAAAACAAATTATCAAAGATTTGTCCACCAGTAGAAAGGATAGTCAACAATAAAGGAACTGGAGAATCAAGCAGATGTAGCATAAATCATGGCAGGAGGTACGTTGAGTGCAAAAAAGATGTATACGGAACTCCTTTCACATGTGGAAAGGAATACGTTGGTCAGACGGGCCAGTGCATAAATGTGCACCTTCGTGACCATGAGAGTTCACTAAAGGGGGCCCCTTACTCACACTTAGCGATGCACTGCAAGGAGTGCACCTGCCAACCGAAATTTTCCGACACACGAATTATTGACAGGCACAACAAGCGGACGACGAGAGAAATAATGGAAGCGTATAGAATAAGGAAAGGAGGGGACAGTTGCGTCAGTCAAGCGTCAGTTCTACTAACAGATGCGGAATTTGCTTTTTTGGAGGTCACATAACCCAGTGTTTTTTTTTTTGTTTTTTCTCTTGTACGTTTTTTTTTTCTGTTTTACGTTTTCTTTTCTTAGTTCTTGACACGTGTTTGTTTCCGGTTGTGTGTCATTGATTATGGGAGTGCATATGTTGTTATATCACGTCGTTGATGATGACAGGGGAAGTCGGGAATGACGTACATGAGTGTGATGAACTTATTAGTGTTCGCTTCGAAATTAAATTTTCAGTTGCTAGTAAGCGCTTGTCTGTGTCCTCTTTGAGTGTGTGTATTTTTAGCGCTTGTTTCATCATGGATCTTCTCCAGACTCACTGCTGCTGATTTTATTCTCAACGTCTGCTGTTGATGCACTGAATTCGCGAGAAACGCATCGTCAAAATGACGCCATGTTCGATGCTCTTATTCAGCAATTGGAAACTTCTTGCGGCGAGAGAAAAATTTTCCCAAAGCAAAAGACATTCAATACAGGGCGGATTCTGTGCATTTCCCACTTACCTAGGTGGTGTTAAGTACCCGCAAACTCTGCGAGCGCACGAGAATCAAAACATGAAAATGCATCATTCAAATTGAACTCTTTGAAGAAGCACGGTAGCGAAAAAGTCAAGCTAGATCATGCGGAAAGCTAACAAGCTTGTCTTCGAACTTCTGGAAGATAAATGTGCAACTGGTGTTGAAAGAAATTTATTGCATCCCGTTAAATGATGCACCCTTGAGTTCGGTGCCAAAAACTATTCTTTTGATATCTTCTTGTGCGAACTTAAACTTATCTCCATGGCGATGCAGCAAATGATTACAGGCAGCGATTGCCCACAGTTTGGCACACAAAAGAAATGCACTGAGATTGCAAAATGACGTCTTGCTTTTTTTTTTCCTTTGCTATACAAACGGTGAAATAACTGTTACCCCCTTGCATCCGTATTTTGCCTCTTTTTAAGAAATATTCTGAAGTTCCTTCTCTTACAGGTAAACAAGATGGAATGGTGGACGCGTCTCGTGACGACAGACCCAGAAATCAACACTAGGAAAGTGAACCCCGAGCCATCCAAGGTTGGTATAAGCGATCTCCCTCATACTATAAATTTTAATTCGAAGAGGTTGCTGTTGTGCAGTAATGCGTTTGCTACGACAAATTGAACAGGAAGCTGAACTTGCCTTGATATAATTATTGCCTTGCTGGAACGGTTGTCGCCTCGCACAATTTTGCCAGCCATATGAGCAAGATGGGGTACTGCGAACAGTTCTCTCCCTTGAAGCTCGTAATTTTTTTCGTTATACATACGAAATAATGTGCAATAGTCCTAATGTGGGCAGCATATACATTAAAGAAAATTAAGTAAAATGGAGCATGAACGAAGTGTAAATCTTTATTTAACAGAATTAGCGTGTACTTCAACCAGCCAGATCCGGTCACGTGGTGTTCGGAATCGCTGATCGAGAGGTCCGATTGAGAATCATCGTCGCGGCGACTGCCACTGCCCTGCGGAAGCGCATCACCCTCAGTTCTGTCCAGCATGTTTGAATGTCCCATTTTCTTGAAGCTCTTCTTGACAGTCCTGGGAGAAACTGGGTCTCACAATATAGGAGGACCTAAGCGTTGAGTTCATAATTGAAAATACCTTGTTTAGCGGCAGGAAACCTGTATCAGCAAGCGCGCACTCTTTTCTTTTCCTCCGTACCGATCATGCCAATCGTCACACGTTGAAGATCTTCACGCGCTTGGCAGTGGCATGATACCGTTTTCTTTGGCAAACTCGACAACAGCGAGCTTGAATTTTGCTGTATATACTAATTACTGTAGTATTTTGCAAGAGAACAGTAAAGACGAGACGGGTGGAAGGCGAAGCCTAACTTTTGAAATCAACCAAGCCTCCATTGCAGCAAGGGTGCAGAGAATGAGGGAACAGTTCGCGCGACAGGCCCACCAGGCCCTCGCACGGCTCCAGTGCCAAAAATTGTCCATGTCGTGACATGAGTGTGCATTCTCAAGGTTGTAGAGACGAAGAGATCATCATCATCAGCCTGACTGCGCCCACTGCAGGACAAGGGCCTCTCCCTGTTTCCGCCATTCAACTCAGTCCTGTCCTGTGCTTGCTGCTGCCACTTCATAACCACAAACGTCGTAATCTCATCTGGCTAACTAACTTTTATTGCGATAGCAATTATATGGACATTATCAGCTGGATTTCGCCGCCGGCATCGGTGTTGGCGTCGATGTCATGCACCGTATATGTATACGTATCTATATACAGTAAGACTCCATTAATACGTACCTGCCAGGGATGGCGTCATAACTACGCACCAAGCGTACTATACATTAACCATCAGATACAGATTTGCATCCCCTGGCATGCGCCATTTCCGCCAACAAAATAAGAAACGCAGTGCCGCGGGAAATATTGCCTAAAGTGCCCTCCGCAAGGCTATTTCTTTCTTTTTGCCAAAGAAAAGTTTCTTACTCTCGAAGAACCACACGATAGCACGTGATGGCGACGCCGATGAGCATTTCGAAACCACCGCGGGATCCGGATTATGGCGTGGTACGTACAGGACAGAACCATGGAGTAAGGAAACAACTTTCCTTCCTGCCAGGACAGAACAGACACAATCGGCTGTCCATGATACAGTTGTTTTGCATTCTGTTTCTAAGTAAAAACTGACGCAGTTTTCTTATTCAATACGAGATACAGTCGCAGAGAGCCAAATCGCTTACTGCTTGGCTAGTTGCGTTCAGCGCTTCGCTCACTCTGTGCACACTGTGACTGCCAATCCGCTTGCTGCACAGATTTGGTGAGTAGCCTGCAGGGTTAACACGGCACCGAAGAGCTTTCTGCAAGCAATGTGTTCTCTGCGATGCTCTAGCAGTCTTGGCAGCAGACGGAGGCGCATTTCGGCTGTCACTGAATTAAAGTGTGCAGCATGGTAACAACAGCGCTACATTCGCTGTACGGTGCGCGTGTTGGCATAATACAGCAATGTTTTTCAATGCCCGCGATCCACAACACAAAACACTGTGACAGCGAGGCTTGACTGTATATAAAAACACAAGAAGGAAAAAAATTTTAAAAAAAAGACTCCGGCATGCGGAATCGAACGTGGGACCCCCGCATTGTGAATGTGACATGTTAACCACTGAGCCACTGAAGGATACCTCCTTCAACATTCAAACGGCAAGCTATTTATATCTACCACTTACTGCAAACGGCAAGCTATTTATATCTACCACTTACTGCTGTTGGTGGGCATCTCGGGGAGGGGGGAACTATCAAGTTTTCAGCATTATTAACATGGTGGCGCAATGATCGCACGGCGGCTCTCATCTCTCATGCGTACCTTGGGCCGCGTAGAGAATAAGGGGGTGTGCACTGGATTGCGCGCCCTTATTTTGCAGTGGGGAGGAACGTACCTCTTGGCTAGCCTTTGGGTTTTGCCGGAACGATTCTGCTGTAGTTACCGGGCACACAAAAGTCACTGCAATCGTTGTACAGCCTCTGTTTGCGAAAAGGGCGCGCTTTTCAAACACAGCGAAGTATCAACTGAGACCCTTATTCGCGTTCATCTGTACCTGTGAGTACCTTCGTGCATCATTTGTGTGTGAGAAACGTGGGGAACGTTTCGATCTGCTTGCCATTATGTGCGTGACCTTCCAATTTGTTGCTATCGTATTCATTTCTTTGCTTTGCGGCAAAGCGGCGATTTCGCTGTCCCCCTCACCCATTTGCCTTCTCTGTGAATCCAGTCATTTACCCTTAATGACCAGTGGTAATCCTACCGACATGCTACTTGCCTGATCTATGTCCATTTCTTCTTCTTCATTTCAACTACGATATCTTAACCGTGGTTTTTTCCTGACTAGCTCTGCTCTGTTCTCTTCTCTTAAGGTTAGACCCACCATTTTTTTTTCATCGCTCGCTGTGTCGTCCTCAATTTAAGCTGAACCCTTTCTTTAAAACTCCAGTTTTCTGTTCCGTAGGGAAGTACCGTCAAAATACAACTGTTATATACCTTCCTCTTGAAGGACAGTGGCAATCTATCAGTCATAATTTGAGAATGCTTCCCGAATATGCTTCACTCCATTCTTATTCTTCTATGTAGTTTCTTCAGTCTCGTGATTCGGCTCCTTGGTTACTATTTGTCCTAAGTAGACAGACTCTTTTGCAACTTCAAGGGCACTGCTACCTATCTCGAAGTCCAGTTCTTTTCTGAGGTTGTTGTACATTGCTTTTGTTTTCTGTAGATCAATTTTAAGACCTAACCTTTCTGCTCTCCTTGTCTAATTCTGTATTCGTGAATTTCTATTCGTCCCCTGGGTTACTCGGCAAGGCAATGTCATCATGGAAGCGCAGGTTACTAAGGTGCTTTCCACTAACTGTTCATATCCCTAACTCTTCCCATCTGAGGCCTCTGAAAACCTCCTGTGAGCACGTGGTAAATAGCATTGGGGAGATTGTATCCCCTTGTCTTACACCCTTCTTTCATCTTATTCTGTTGCTTTCCTTGTGGAGCACTATAGTGGCACTTGATCCTCTGTAGATTTATTCCAGGATGTTTATATATGCTTCGTCAATTATGCATTGTTTGCATGACCGCTGATATCTCTACTGAATGAAATACCTTTTCGTAATCTATGAAGGCTATGTATAGTGGCTGGGTGTATTGTGAGCATTTCTTTATTACCTGATTGACAGTATGAACATAGTCCATCGTTGAGTACCGTATAGTGCGGAATATAGGTCGAGATTTTTTCCGAAAACTGTCACTCACTAAAAAGTCAACCCTCGACAAATATTCCGGCCCTTGGCATAAGCCAAAAGATTGTCTGGGGGAGTGTCACATGCTTTTGGGGCATCAGCATCGACATCGCCTCCTTGGGCCGACACCTGACGCGTTCTCTGCCGACGCCATTTTTCTTTTCTTGTTCATTCAGTGTTCGTAGCGATTGGCGACCTTACTCTGTGGCCAGCTATGAATTCTGGGGCGTGGCGCTAGTGCACCGCCGCGTTTAAAAGAAAAGTTATTCAGTTCACGGAAGCGAATGGCAACGTGGCGGCACAGCAGCAGTTTGGAGTGTGCAAGAAAAGCATCAGGTACTGGCACAACCAAAAATCCAAACTGTCAGCATGTAAGGCGAGGAAGATGTCATTTCGCAGTCACTGAGCTGTGCACCCGCAACTCGAGGACAAAGTGGTGAATTTCGTCCGCGAGCACCGTGCCAGATCCCTGCTAGTGAATGCGGAGCTTATTCGCACAAAAGCTGTCGAGCTCGTCCGTGAAGCCGGTCTGTCAAGGAAAGATTTTAAGGGGTCCGTTTATTGGGTCCGTTGCTCCATGCGATTGCCCTTAAACAGCGCACGACAATATGATAGAAGCTACTGTAGATGTACGAGGACAAACTTATACAGTTTCAACTCTACGTGAACAGCCTCTGGCGGCAGCATGGCTACGTGCTAGGCCAGATCGGCAATGCCGACGAAACGCTAGTGTGGTACGACATGCCGTCGTCCACGACTGTTGGTGAACGCGGGGCAAAAAAGGTGAAGCTTTTGTCGACCAGAAGTGAGCATTCGCGCTTCACTGTTATGCACGGCCGATGGCAGAAAGTTGCCCCCCTTCATGATTTTCATGTGGAAGACGATGCTGCAGGAGGCTTCCCCGCGAGATGTCGTCATCCGTGTCAACGAGAAGGGGTATATGGACGAGGCCTTAATGTATGAGTGGATCTGCACAGTGTGGAAATGGCACCCCGGAGCCCTATTGCAGCACCGAAACATGCTCATGTTGGATGCATTTCACGGGCATTTGATGGCATCAGTGAAGAAGAGTCTTCGTGACGGAAAGACGAATCTTGTCCTCATTTCGGGAGGGATGATGTCAACACTGCAACCGCTGGACGTCACCCTTAATAAACCTTTCAAAGACCGTGTGCGTGGGTTGTACACTGAATGGATGGCTGGCAACAACCCGCGGACCCTGACAGGCCGGCTGCGCAGGCCACCTATTGCGTTTGTGGTTGGGTCTCCGAGGCATGGAGGCCTCGGCCTGAAGAAATGGTGGTGCCTGCATTTAAGAAGTGCTGCATCAGCAACGCTGTCAACGGCACTGAGGATGACATGCTATGGGAGGCGGCTAGTGAAAAGCAGTTGACGTCGGAGGAGAGCTCTGACAACTCTGAGGACTAAATAAAGTGAATCAATGAACAATGCCGCATTTTTCTTTTTTTTCCGGTCTAGGTAAGGGGTCGACCTATATTCCGCATTATATGGTAGCCTGTTTGAAATCCTGCTCGATCCTTTGGTTGATTGAATTCTAATGTTGTCTTAATTCTGCTAGCAATTACCTTTCTAAGTAGCTTTTGTACGACAGAGAGCAAGCTGATTGGCCTGTAATTTTTCAAGTCCTTGTCATCCCCTTTCTTAAAGATTAAGATGATGTTAGCATTCTTCCAAAGTTCTGGTACCCTCCCTGTCAGAAGACACTTCATAAACAGGTTGGCTAGTTTTTCTAACACAATCTCTCCTCCTTGTTTTTCACATCCGATGTTACATTATCCTCACCAGCAGCTTTGCCTCTTTGCATCGGTTTGCGTTCACACGCAAACCGATGTCTTTCTACTCATTGTGCATCGATGGCAGATCAATCTCATATAAGAGCACTCATAGATTCTTAGGTGTCATCGTAGATCGTGACCTAACCTAGAGCCCGCATGTCACATACCTGAAGAAAAAGCTCATTGGCATTGAGAATGTATTCAACTTCGTCGACGGAACATCGCCGGAAAATCATAGGGCCCATCCGTGCACTCCATGTTGCAGCTTTACACAGCCCTCTTTCTCGGAACTCTCCGGTACAGCCTTCCTGTCCTGTTCAACACGTGCAAGACTAACATCCGTGCATGCACTGCAAAGCGTGCAAGCTTAAGCACTTTGGACATGCCTTGGCCTTCCAAGATGTTCATCGACAGTGTCAACTATTGTTATTGCACAAGAACAACCGGTCACAACGCATGTCATTGTCGAGACGCTGAGAGCGCACATTCGGCATTTATCACGGCTACCGTCACATCATTTAGCGTGTTTGACAGCTCGCAGGCCCTATTCCTCGTACTGCGGTATCGTGACAAAACATCAGGACATACTACCGCCTGGCTTCAAACTTGCGATGCATCCAGCAACTGTGCCATGGAGTCTTCGTCAACCTGACGTGCGCTTGTCAGTTCCTGGAATCTTTAAGAAGGCACGCATGTCAACGCTAGCCCTGAAGCAATTGACTTTGCGTCTGTTGGACGAAAAATACTTCGACCGCATACATGTTTACACCGATGGCTCCACTAATTCCAACAGCTCTATAGGAGCAGTGGTTGTTCCATCTGAAAATGTGTTGCTTCAGTACAAGTTTTCTCACACCACGACGTCGACAGCAGCAGAGCTCGCAGCTCTTCAAGGTGCAGTAAAGTACATTCTTCGCCAGCAACCTAACCAATGGGCTATCTTTTGCGACTCCAGGTCAGCCTTACAGTCACTGCGGTTTGTTATGCAGCACGGGTTACATGAACAATCAGTATATCAGATAAGGCACGACTACCACGAAGCGTTCACGGAAGGTCACGATATTGTATTTCAGTGGTTGCCGAGTCATTGCGGAATCGTCGGCAATGACCGCGCGGATGAAGCTGCTCTATCGGCTCATGACCAAGACCAGCGCACGCCCATACCACTCTTGAGAACGGACGCTGCAAGGCTACTACGATCACTTGCTCGCCGTATATCTCTCCTACAATGGAATACGCAGGGTTTCTCTAACACGCACCTGTATTCGATCGACCCAAACTTGCAACTTCGTTTGCCATCCGGGCTCCTACGATGCGCTGAAACTTTACTGTGTCGCAAGAGGTTGGGCGTGGCATTTACGAATTCGTACTCTCGTCTCCTTGGAATGGCGAGCACTTCGCATGCAACATCTGTGCCTGCGAGGAAACGCTTGAGCACATTCTATGTCATTGCCCAGCATACCAGACCGAACGACGTATTATAAAAGCCAAGCTCTGTCAGCTGGATTTACGGCCGCTTACAGAAGAGAAGATCCTGGGACCTTGGCCGACGGCTTCCCATACGCGCAAAGCCACGAAAGCCCTCATGTACTTTTTAAGGACCACCAGACTTCACGACCGCTTGTGAAAGAACTGTGCGAGACCGTGCTGTGTAGTATCGAGCTGACTATTCATGCTTCTTTTTCTTACTCCTTTTCTGTCTCTTTCCGTTCTATTATTCTCCTTTTCCCCCACCCCAAGTGTAGGGTAGCCAACCGAGCCAAGCTTGGTTAACCTCCCTGCCTTTCCTCTCTATTTATCTCTCTTTCTCTCTTGCATTCCCTTGAAGGCTTTCCTAACCTCTTCTGTCAATACTGGTGGGATGTCACCTGAGTTACTGCTAGTTCTTGTATTATATGGTAGTCGTGGTTGTCCTGGCAATTGTACATATCTCGTCCCATCTAATGTAGACATCTCTGTACAATAACTGATAGATAGAAATGTCGAGGGGGACAAACACTCCCGTCCAAAGAATCCAAAAGTCCGCAGTCCCTTCGTGCGTGGGCCGACGAGCTGGCTCAGGGAGTGCAAAATATGCAAGTAAATATATATATATATATTTCATAGAGGTGACAAAAATTAGGAGTAAGTATGGTACTTACCTAAACTTTAAGAGGCATAAAAAGCTTGCAAAAATTGCGATAAAAACATCTTTTGCAGAGACCGTACTTGCAGAGATTCGTGTTGCTGCCTGGCAACAGCTCCTCGATGGAACTGCTGAGAAAGAGTTAGTTTGTAAGCAGAAAGCTTAGAAGTTGCTTTGTGCAGCCCTGAACATCTTGTTTTGCAGCTCTTCGCATTTGAGTGTGCGCTGTGGCATCACTGTGGCTGGCCACTGTGATGCCAACGTGATGTGAACCACTGTGATGGCCACTGTGATGTGAACAGTTATGAACCGTTCATGATGGGCTCATGGCATTCATCTATTTATCAAGCACGACTTCTACCTTTATATAGAAAAACAGAAGGTTCAGGTAGTATGCTGCATTAACTATCTAGAAACTTCATCTTTTGAGTGTTTCTGTTGTCATTGTATGGTGGTGGTTTTTTGTCTTACAGCCTTATTTCCACACGAGTACATTTACGACCCCTTGCTTGAAGTTGCACACCATAAATGCAGTAGAATCTCGATACGATGACAGTGGATGGGAATTTCACCAGGATACCAATTTTTAATGTTATTTCGGATGGACTACACTACATAAAATAAATACACCGTGATTCGGTGTTATACGAATGGTTTCCCCATCAACCGGGGATGATACGAACGTGCGATTAACCGCTGCACGCAAGCGGTACAACGCGGCTTGTCACCAAACCCGTTCACACTTCACCTCGAAGGCAGGAAATGCTACAAAACTCACCGAAATTTTTCTCGCTTCGCCCACTGAGTGGCTGGAAAACCACACCACGAGGCTGACATGAAAAAATCGCTCCAAGACATAGTGACAAGTTTTTTCTTAACACCCGATAGCAGATCGCCTTTTTGCTTCATGACTTTGGTTACACTGCCTGCACTAGCTCTCAAGCTTTGGGATGTAAACGACCAGCGGCAAAGGTGTTGGCGGTGGATCACGTTGGCGCGATTGCGAACTACCCATACAGCATGTCAAAGCTCACGGCCTTGACAAGGAGGCATTCATCTAGAGCCTGATGTGGATTACGATCGCTGACAACACCGCAAGTAGAAGGAGCAGCAGCAGCAGCAGCGAGGCGGCATGCCTCGACGTGTCTCGCTGTTGCACTGCCGACTGAATCCGTCACCGCCGCTTGCGGTGCACCCGCTCGTGTCGTTTCTGCTGGCGTGTCCCCAAAACAATGCTTGTAAAGGTGCAAACTGTTTCTTTTCAGCGCTTTGCATGCATAACCAGAACTCCGTACGAATTTTAATGCTCAGAAAACGGGCAAGCGGCGACGGTAACATGTACGAGGGACAGAAGAAATGTGAACGTTTTAGACGGGTGCGGTTGTAGTTTTCTGGCTGCTCTGATGTTTTTGTTTGAATTCTCTGGTGTGAATTCTCCAGGATCGATTTTTTTTTTTTTTTGTCGACTTCACAATACGGTTTTCCGGCAGCGTAAGCGGCAACGCGAGTGAACTTTCAATGAGTTTTGCTGCTTTTGCTCCATTTAATGTCAAGTGTAAATGTGCCTTTGAGCGCCAGCAGCATGAGTGAGCAAACCAATGGTGCTTAACTGCTGACCCGAAAGTCATGTGATCAAATTCCGGCTGTGGCAGCCTCATAACGATGGAGTCAAAATGCTAGATGCCCATGAGCAGATGCACATTAAAAAACCTGAGGTGGTTGAAATTTCTGGAGCCCTCCCTTATGCCATCTGTAATTATCATATGGTAGTTTTGTTATGCGAAAACCCAATCATTATTTCTGTCTTGTTGGTTTGATTTGTGGCAATAAACTTGCAACTAGTGCTGGACAAGTGGTGCAACGTCTAGAGAGTGAATTCAGTGAATTATTGCTTTCATAAAACTCTGAACTTCATGTAACTGAGCGGCTTTGCTTGTGCAGCTCTCGGACCTTGATGGAGAAACGCGGGGCATGGTGGAGAAAATGATGTACGACCAGAGGCAGCGGGAAATGGGTCTGCCAACCTCAGATGATCAAAAGAAACAGGATGTTCTTAAGAAGTGAGTACATGGGCACCTTGCCTACCTGCCTCTGATTGAGGGTCAGTTAGTAAAATGTACCTAGTTTGATATTTTGAACTTCGTAAGGTAGCCTAATTTCTGAAAGCTTGGTAATGAAGCAGCCTTCGTTTTAAGTTTCGTTTTACAAGTGGACGTATCTGTGGGCTCTTCCTGGAGTTTTCGTTTTACAAGTGGACGTATCTGTGAGCTCTTCCTGGAGTTAGTTTTTTTTTTGTTTAGTACTATGTATATCATCGTAATTGCCGCAGTTTTTTACTAAAACGTGTCGCCCGCCTTCCTCGAGATCTTGGGTGAAAATCGCAGGTGTGACCATTGCAAGGAGAAAGAGGCACAACTTTTTTATTTTCTTTTTAGGCATTTTCTAAGCTACCTGCCTTTATTGAACTGCAGTACTCCCTTATATTGGGAAAAGCGAAAAACAGCCTTTGACATGTTCATGTAGTTGCAAAAATGCCATTGCTCGCCCTTGTCTTCCTCTTTACTCATCCCATTAATCCTCAAGCTCCGGTCTGTCTTGGTTGATGCCGTCCAACGTTGAATTTGTTCGAGATTAACATGACCTCAAAGCTTTCCTCCATAGTCTAAAGAAAACCCCGCCCCACACTTGGGTATTCACGCATCCACAAGTGATGCCCTCCTCAGAAATTGGGTCGGTGTTTGGTGGATAGAAGTGCCTTGGAGGCAGTTGCTAAACCTAAAAAAAATATTCTTTTGACACCTGCAGCTGCTGAGAACTCAGCATAGGTGCCTTGTTTCTCTCTCTCCCTCTTTTTTTGTAAGGGACTATAAACAGCAAAACCAGGTACAATTTCAAAATCCCAAAAACACAACTCTTACCGCAACATGGCGTTTAGTAAGGGAGAAAACGTGCAAAAAGAAAATATAAATGGAGATGCCACTTTAAAATTCCTTCACCATACACACTGAGCTCATAGATTTTTAAGGTGTCTACTAGGTCCTGCATAGCTTGTAATGAATAAAAATGAAGTACATTGTCCTCTCTGGGTGCCATTGACCTAGCATACGAAGTTTAAAAAAAATCTGATCGAGCCAATGTTGCAAAAACGAAAATACATTAAAAAATGTTTGATGTCACGCACGGAGATTCAGGGATGAGATTTAAAAATGAAACTTCAACCTTGATTTTTTCTACTAATAATGAACTTATGATAGTGTGATGATGTTTATTCAACCAGAGAAGTCACAACGAGGTCACAACGAGAAATGGCTGTACGGCAAGTCTGGCAAAGGCGGCACAGGTTCTTGCGCGATCAGAGCGTGGGTTTTTTCGTTCTCTTCCGAAGGCGCATACGCGTTTGTGCGTATTCTCCACTACAATACCCCCGGGACGAAGAGTAGCCATCCTGGTGACTCGGGGAGTAGGCACAATGAGGGGGTCGTAGTACGGCTTGAGACGGTCGACGTGTACGGTCTCGCGTCCTCAACGGCGCAAATCTGGTAATTGTGTTAGCTTGATGATGTAGTTCACCGGGGAGGTTGCGTCAATGACACAGTACACCCCATGGTACCGGGCCAGAAGTTTAGAACACAGGCCAGGAACGTGCGGGGGCACCCAAAGCCACACAAGGGAGCCAGCACGAATCGTAGGAGCTATGTGGTGAACGTTGTCGTGTCGAGTCTTTTGTAGACCTTGAGCCTCACTTGTCAGAGACCGAGCCAACTGACGGCAGTCTTCAGCGTATCTGGCAACTTCCGAAAGAGGGGATCACTCTGATGCATCAGGGCGGTACGGGAGTATAGTGTCGAGTGGGTGGGAAAGTTCGCGGCCGTACAACAGAAAGAAGGGGGAAAACCGGTAGTCGCTTGCGTCGGGGTGTTATAAGCGAAGGTAACAAAAGGTAATACAGCGTCCCAGTTTGTGTGGGCGGAGGAGGTGTACATCCTCAGCATGTTGCCAAGTGTGCGGTTGAACAGCTCAGTCCATTTGTCTGTGGATGGTATGCGGTAGATTTCCGGTGGATGATGTTGCATTCAGCGAGGATAGCTTGGTTGACCTCCAACAGGAACATTCGACCCCTATCACTGAGTAATTCCCGTGGAGCATTATGGCGTAGAATGAAGAGTGCAACTTCGTGGGCGGTAGCTGCCGGTAGAGGTGCTGTCTCAGCGTAGCGTGTCAGATGATCGGTTTCCAGAGCCACTATATGGGAGGGGTTCATAGAGGTCGATACCCACGCGGTCGAATGGGTGAGCCGGGCACGGGAGCGGCTGTAATATGCCAGTAAGGTGCCGTGGAGGTGTCTTGTTCTGTTAGCAAGTGGTGCAAGACAACATATTTTTGCACAAAGCGATACATTCCTCGCCAGTAATATCGTTGGCGCAGCCTTTCATAGGTTCTCAGGACACCTGCGTGAGCACTTTGGGGATCTGCATGGAAATTCATGCAGATTTCAGAGTGCATATAAGTAGGAACAGCAAGGAGCCAATTCCGACCACCAGGCATGTAGTTGCGGCGGTACAGAATGTTGTCTCGCGTGGAAAGGTGGGCTGCTTGCCGGCGTAGTGCTCTCTGGGAAGGGACAGCAGACGAATCGGTAAAGTAGTCGAGTAACAAGGCAAAGTATGGCTTTTTACGCTGCTTTGAAAGCATGTCATTGGTGTCGAGTGGTGACAAGGTGGTAAAAAGGGGTGACAGAGAAGCCACATATGGTGTCAGTGGCGATCAGGAAAGTGCATCATCTGCATGCTTGCGACTGGAACGCTATACGACACGGATGTCGTATTCCTGCAATCGAAGTGCCCAACACCCCATGCGTCCGGACGGGTCTTTCAAGGTGGACGGCCAACATAGAGTGTGGTGGTCTGTGACCACGTCAAAAGGACGGCCATAAAGATACGGGCGAAACTTCGTCAGCACCCAGATTATGGCCAGACACTCCTTCTCTGTCACGGAGTAATTCAATTCAGCCTTCTTGAGAGCGCGACTTGCATAAACGACTACGTATTCCGTTTGGGTGCCTTTCCGTTGTGCCAAAACTGCACCAAGACCGACGCCACTTGCAAGGTGTGAATTTCTGGGGCAGCAGTGGGGTCATACTGGCGAAGAATAGGTGGTGAGGTCAGCAGGCGGCACAGCTGGCGAAATGCGTCGTCACGTGCAGGTGACCATGCAGATATATCTTTGCTGTTGGAAAGCAGGCTTGTCAGAGGTGCGATGATGGATGCAAAGTTATGCACAAAGCGACGAAAGTAGGAGCAGAGACCAACGAAGCTTCTTAGAGCTTTCAGTTATGTGGGCATTGGGAAGTCAGCGACAGCTCGAAGCTTACCGGGATCCGTAAGAACACTGTCTCTTGTGATGACGTGTCCCAAGATGGTAAGTTTTCGGGCTGCGAAGTGGCACTTCTTGGTGTTAAGTTGTAGGCCTGCAGAAGCTAGACACGTCAGAATCTCGTGGAGACGACGAAGATGTGTCGGGAAATCAGCTGAAAAGACTACGATGTCATCCAGGTAACACAAGCAAGTTTTCCACTTGTGGGCACGCAAGATAGTATCGATCATGCGCTCAAATGTCGAAGGCGCGTTGCTGAGCCCTAATGGCATGACTTTAAACTCATATAGGCTATCCGGTGTTACAAAGGCTGTTTTAGGGCAATCACACTCAGCCATTGGCACCTGCCAATACCCAGAATGCAGATCGAAGGATGTAACGTACTCGGCGCCTTGTAAACAGTCAAGAGCATCGTCTATTCGTGGCAGCGGGTAGACATCTTTCGTCGTAATCTTGTTTAAGCGGCGGTAGTCCACGCAAAATCGAATGGTGCCATCTTTTTTCTTTACCAGAACCACAGGTGATGACCAAGCGCTTAGAGAAGGCTGTATGACTCCACGTTTAAGCGTGTCATCTACTTGCTTCGTAATGACGCGGCGCTCTACGGTGGAAACGCGGTAAGGACACTGTCGCAGAGGCGAATGTGAGCTGGTGTCAATAGTATGAGTGACAGTCGTGGTGCGGCTCAAAGCAGGTTCTTGAAAGTCGGAAGAAGAGCGAAACTTGTTAAGGAGCGCAACAAGTTGGCGGCGATGCGAGGGGGGAAGGTCTGCGTCAATAGCATTGTCGAAGGCTGACGAACTTGATGGCTCAGACGCATGAGTGATTGTGGCAATGGGATTTGGAATGGGATATGTGGCTTCTCTGTCACCCCTTTTTACCACCTTGTCACCACTCGACACCAATTACATGCTTTCAAAGCAGCGTAAAAAGCCATACTTTGCCTTGTTACTCGACTACTTTACCGATTCGTCTGCTGTCCCTTCCACGAGAGCACTACGCCGGCAAGCAGCCCACCTTTCCACGCGAATGTGGTTTTGTCGGGAAGAATAATATCATTGATATGGTCAACAGGTTGCACATATCTTTAGGTTTCACCACGGTGTAAGCCAATGGGGTAGTTGCAGTGGTTGGTAACCACCATTACGGTTAAACCAGATGCAATTGTAAAAACGGCAAATGGGAGAACGATGCCCTTGCATTCAGTAAAAACCAGAGGTGGCGTAAACACCACCGTGGCATCAGGTTGCGCCACACATGAAAGGCTAATAGGGACTGAAGCTTCCGGAGGCAAGGTGATGTCATCGTCAGCGATGAGTTTGCAGAGCATAGGAGAACGGTCGGGCGATGGAAATTCACACATTGGCACATGGGACACTTCCGCACGGGAACAGTCGATTATAGCTTTATGACATGATAAGAAATCCCAACCCAGGATGAGGTCATGAGAGCAAGATGGTAGAACGAAAAATTGGACGATGTACAATACGTCTTGGATGACGACGCGCGTCGTACACACAACCGAGGGATGAATGCGTTGCGCGCTAGCTGTGGACAGCACCATGCCACAGAGAGATGTGGTCGCTTTCTTCAGTTTGCGACAAAATTTTGCGTCCATCACAGAAACGGCAGCCCCAGTATCAATTAACGCTGGTGTGGCGACTCCCTCAACGTCGACATCAACATTTTGCGGCGAAAATGGAGGCCTTGAGAATTGCCCAGAAGTTGCAGTTCTTTCCTCTGGAACTGCACTGATTAGTTTCCCTCCTCAGGAGGTGGTGGACGACACATAGGCGATGTTGATCGGCGACGAGGGGATGGGAGACGAGCAGTTGATGGGTGACGATCCGAGTCGGAGTGCCTCTGTTCATATGCAGACGTGGTGGCCTGCGGCGACGTGAAGGTAGGAGTTCCAAAGGAGGCGTACGCAGGTGTGGGACGGCGGCAGCAGAAGTGTGCAATGTGGCCAGCGATGCCATACGCGAAGCAGATAGGACGGTTGTCACTGGTGCGCCACTCATTAGTTAGACGGAAAAAGCAAGCTGGGGGCCTGTAAACTGGAGGCGAGGCCGGAGGAGGTTGAGCCGATAAGGAGACTGGATGCGGTGGGGGCCGTGCGACCTCAGCTGCGTAGCTGAGAGGTGAAGGTGGCGCAGGTGGTGCGTAGCCGACAGTTGAGAGATTAGATGCTACTGAACTGCATAGGTAACGGGCGGGCACTGTAGGGAGGACATCGCAAATTTTAGTGTGTATGGCCTGCTGCAGTGTCGAAGGCAGGCTTGCGGTGGGCATGTCACTATGCGGCTGCTGGGAGAGCTGTCGGGTGACTTTCTCCCTGATGAAGTCTTTGTTCTGGTTGGACAGACTTTCTTGGCAAACGTTGGCATTTGCGAGTGTGACGGCCGAGATCGAATGTGGTGGTGGGACACTGTCGGGCGATGGAACGCTGACGGTGCAATTGATCGAAGCTCTGGCACAGGCTTACGAGGATTGCCACCGTGGTCGGGCTTTTTGCTAGCAACATCTGGAATGCGCCATCCTCAATACCCTTGAGAATCTGCTGAATTTTCTCTTCTTCAGGCATTGATGGGTTAACATGCCTGCAGAGGTCGAGCACATCCTCAATGTAACTAGTAAACGTCCCGCCAGGCTGCTGGGCTCGGTGGCGTAGACGCTGGTCAGGGCGGAGCTTGCGGACCTCTGGTTGGCCGAACGCTTCAGTCACGAGGGTTTTAAAGGAGGACTAGTTGGCGATGGCGGTTTCGCGGTTGGTATACCAAAGCTTAGCTACGTCTGCCAAGTAAAATATAACGTAGGCGAGCTTAGAGTCGTCGTCCCACTTGTTGCTGGCGCTTACGCGTTCGTACAAGGAGAACCTGTCTTCGACGTCTTGCTCACCACTGCCGCTTAAGATTGGTGGGTCCTGTTGGCGGGTAGCGCCGGGGCAGGTAGACGGGGCAGCCGATGGTGCTGGCTGGGCTAGGATGGGCTGGTTGGTAACTGCGTCAGTCATGTTTCGCGGTGGTCTCTCGGCCAACTTGCGAGAGCGGAGTTCCAGGTCTGCTTGTAGATCTCGGCAACCTCCACCAAATGTGATGATGTTTATTCAACCAGAGAAGTCGCAAAGAGGTCGCAACGAAAAATGGCTGTACGGCAAGTTTGGCAAAGGCGGCAAAGGTTCTCGCGCAATCAGAGCGTGGGGTTTTTCGTTCTCTTCCGAAGGCGCATACGCGTTGGTGTGTATGCTCCACTACGATAATAAAACATATAACATTAAAGTTCTCGAAATGCAGTTTGTCAATCTGAACCAAGATATTGTTTCTCTTTAGTTTCAGTGTCCCTTAAAACTTTCAGAATTTTCACACTGCATGATAGATGATGCTGCTGACTTTTCTAAATTTTAAGGGTGTAGCTAATACGTGACAAATTTTAAATATGTTTTTGGGGGGACAATCTTAAAACTAAGTTTTGGGTGTAGCTATTACATGAATGCTGCCGTTAGGTGAGTGTATACAGTACTGAAGCTCCAGGAAAAGCTGTCGTTGCTGCTTTGCACAGAAGCTGAGAAACATAGAGTGATGTGTAACACTACGAACAACAAGCTACAGCGAAACATTGATTATACTACTTTCAGGGAACCACGCAAATCTGTCGTGTAATAAGGGTGTTGTATAATCTAAATACTTGATAATATAGGCAGTGACACTCAGCCTTTCCCAAAAATTGGGTACAGACAGCCCGAATAAGCCCATGAAACGACGTTGTGCCTCTGCAAGGAAGGTAGAATAAATTATTCTTGCCAGTGGCAGCTAACGACCATAAAGATGGTTGAATCTTTATTCTCAACGTTTAAAAATCGTATCCAATGTGCATCTTTCTACTGATAAACAAAATCTGCAAATTGCCTGCGCATGAAAACGAAACTGAAACCGCGTTGCCAACAGCCTCCCAACAGGAGAAGCAGACACACTGTCATCGCTATCACATGCTGGGGATGAACCACAACTTTGCATAGAATACCTTTGCACTGAGCTGTGCACGTTGAACTTTGTAGGCTTGTGAAATGAAACTAGTGATGTCCCACTGGTTATTGTGATTGTTGATGTCAAGTGAAAGTAGTTTCGCACAGTGAAAACCAAAAACAGCTGCATTTTGCCTTTATGCATGCGCATGCCTGTGACTGCGAGTGCAGCAAAAGCAGGATATCTGCTCTATGTCGACTAGAAAATGTTTCCACGGACCGAAAAGTGGAAATGTGATCTTTTCAGACGGCTGAAGCTTCTCTGTCTGAATGTAGCTTGACTAGGTAACGACCCCTGATATGTACACACACACACAATCGAGGCATTTGTAGAAGCGCATGAACTTGCAGGAAAATAAATTTTCTATTCTAAGAAAACATCCTGTTTCTCTACTTTTTTAATCATCAATCTAGGGGAATGCGAGTTGTCACTCGTCAATGCTAAATTAAGGCCAAAATGGTTTTTCTCCTTGTAACAGTGTTTGAAAACTCCTACACAGGCATATTCACCCACCGGCCTACAATGGCAATGTGTTATTTAAATGGTTTAATCAAAAGGACATTAAAGTGAAACGAGTCAACTTTTTCTGATAGATTATCTTTGAAAACGACTTTTAATAATTTCAACCTGATAAGCGTATTAATAGAACGGAAAATCTTTCTCTGTAGATTTCGTGCCGAAAATCTGCACATGAATGCCAGTGTGGCCTCACGAATTTCCGTGGGTAAATAATTTATTTGCTGTTTGGCCACATTAATCCCATAAAATTTTTTGCGGTTTGGTACTTTACATCTCTGGCCCTTGCAGAGAACAGACAACGTGCTCCTTATTAAATTTTTTTTTTTCAATTAGGAGCTACAAAGACACCAGATAAATGCTGTCAAAATCGGTGACACCACAATGACTCTGTGAGGAAACGTCAAGGCACCACGTGCATTTTATTTTTGCGCACTTGCTCCCTTACTTGCGTCTTTTTGCAGCAGTAGTTATTCCTTTGGTATTGTGAAACGGTCATTTACTAAACCGTGAGAAATCGTTCCAAGTGTGTAGCCCCTCGGGGGTCTGGTTTGCCATTCATCCGTAAGTCTCGTGAACCATGATCACACCCAAAATCAAGTGGTCAATAGAGGCCTAAAACAAGGCTAGCAAGGATCAAAACCAGGTTTAAATAAACGAACAAGGTCTCAAATAATATAGGTAACAGAAACAACCAAGAAGTGATTGCTATAATTATCTTTAAATTATTCAAAAGGCTTCGGAAACAAGTGACTGATGCCTGATGTGCCAGAGAGGGTGCCTCGCTGTGCGCGCGATTTCTCTTCCCATCGACACTTTTCAGGTGCCTTCGTTGTTGCAGGCTACATTTATCTCAACTGTTGTCGCAAGCAGGAAGTCAAGTAAAGTGCCACAAAAACTAGCGCACGCCGTTCTCGCAGATTTTCGCCTTGGTGACCTTCCAGTTTTGTCTGATTTGAAGGAACAGTGGGAACTCTTCAGAGGGGAATTGCTGGTGCCTGTGCTATGCAGTTCTAAGGTTTCACGGTGGGGGAGCTGCATTTAGTGCACGATTTAGAATGACACCAATCGCTACACGAGTTTATTTCCCTTTGGTGACCCTTTAATGTAAATTATGTTGCATCACAATGTACACAATGCATTTCAAAATGAAAAAAAAAAAAAAAGATTGTCTTGCTTTTTGCTTATGGACCAATGGCTGTTGTAGTATCCTGACACAGTTGATAGTTTGCATCATGTTCGTCACGCTCTTGAAGAGTTTTGCAATATGTCTTCCCGATTTTTTCATTCTAGGTTCATGGAACAACATCCTGAGATGGACTTCTCCAACTGCAAGTTTACGTGATCACTGCTGCAATCATTCCTGAATAGCGTTATTTCTGTGTAATAAATGAACATGTCTATCTTCGACCCCCTTGAAGTCACTGGCACCTTATCTCATAAAACAAAAAGGGAAATAAACTAGCTCTTATATTTTGCTTTCTAATAACTCCAGAAGATGCACTGTTTATAATGGATATAAAAGCCTTGCCTAATAGTAGTGTATGTGCTAGTTTTATTTTAATCAGCATGACACCTAATTGATTCAGCAACTCATAAATAATGTTTATTGTCTAGTTGGTTTTCATTCTGTGCATGCTGGCCATGTTTGCTCAAAAGGCTGTTTAATGACTGCATTACGTCTTTAGGAGCGATGTTCATGGTAGAAGTACCATGGAATGCAGTCACCGGTAGGCACCGACATGCCTGGAGCCAAATCATGCAAAATGTCTAGGAAAGGTGTCAAGCGAGGATGTGACCTCAGAAGCCGCATTCAGAGACGACCACTTTTGGCGACAGTGTTGCTTTGTGCAATGTAGAATGTTGGATGTCCCATGACTGAAGGGGTCGCCTACTTTCCTCAACCAGTCATTCATCATGCATTGAAAGCAGCGTTTTGGTGTTACTACCTTAGGCCTGTAGGATAACAGCAACACAGTGTTAGGATAAGAATGACTGCTGTGTAACCGCTGTAATATACTGGAATCAGAAACTTAGCTAGTGACATCACTGCAAAATTGACATTGTTCCTGAAAGACACTGCATTTGAGTTGCTCGAACTAATAATAAAGATGCCAAATGAAAAGCTTCTTTTATGTTTTTGCTCTTCAGTTTATCCTGTCTAGTATCTGCAAAAATGCCCAGTGCAGTAGGTTATGCACATGCTCTCTACCGTGACCTGTCAAGCATGTGCCACGGACAACCTTCGAGCACTGCACCTTATATCAAGGTCACGAGCACTCTTGCACTACTCGAAGTACCAGACCAGAACTGCCCTAGTAAATTTTGATACTTCCAAGCTGTCTTGTGTGTGTGTGTGCTTTTTGGTCCCCTATATATGAAGATAACTAAAAAGAAAATGGGATTGTCCTGCACCACCAGGATGTGTAATGGGCTAAAGCCAATCTAACATAAATGAAGAGGGGAAATGACCTCTGCATGTTCTGTTTGTGTGAGTGTGTGTGTGTGTGTAAGCGTGTGTATTTTGGGTAATCGCGCTTTTTATCATACAGGGATGGACTGAATGTACCATGTGCTACAGTGTGGTGGTGTTCACTCCGTCCCTATACGTTAAAAGTTCCATTACCCAACATGCAACACCAGTGTGCCCATGTTGTAGCTGCTCCTCTTATTGTGTGTGCGTGTGTGTGTGAGCCTACTTAATTGACTAGTATATCCAATCGATTATGGGGGACACCATAGAGGAGGATGGCTCTGAAAGGACCGCCGCGGTGAATGATTCATGCAAAGTGTGTTGGGGGGGGGGGGGGGGGGGGTCGTGGAGTTGCATAGGTAGGGTAGGTAACTGCAGGTGCTATAAGTGGCAGTGATTGAAAATTGTGTGCTGAACTGCACCTGACAACCATTTTTGCTTGCCCGCCGTGGTGTTCTGTGAGCTAAGGCACTTGGTTGCTGATACCGCAGGTCGGGGGATCTAATGCCTGCCGCGGCAGCCGCATTTTTGATGGCGAAAGTGCTTGACGCCCGTGTGCACACGTGAAAGAACCCCACGTGATCAAAATTTTCAGAGACCTCCACTACGGCGTCTCTCATAGTCATATGGTGGTTTTAGGACGTTAAACGCCAACAACTAATCATTTTTGCATATATTGCTCCACGCATGCGCCGAGGCCGACTCGAGTTGTATCGTCTTTGCGCAACAGGCGATTGCCGATCTCGAAACCGAAACTGCCTGGTTTTATTGGCTAAGCGGCCTAATCCAAATTAAAGTCGCTGCCATAGCGACTTCAGATTCGGTACGCCGGCTGTTCATTGGTACGGTGACATACGGCTTTGTACTGCGACGTGGTGTCGGTAATTCTCAATTCGTGGTGATTATTGGCTCGCATAGGGATGAGTGGCAGCGGTACTGAAACACACTGGTTTTGTGTCTGGTCTGGGTACGCCTGGCATTCGATGGAAACGGCTCATGCAAACTATAAAGGTAAGCCCGTACTGTCTGTACGCCTATCTTTTCCCGTGTGAGGAGCATAGACGTAGTACTAAAAATGTAAACTTAAATTGGCTGCTGAGACTGCTGCTGCGAAATCTGTACGACTGTGGCTATGTAACACAGTGTTCGTTTGAATACACAATAGAGTATAAAGCTATAATCTTTTTTAAACACAAGTGAAACCAACCCGTACAAATACGGGTTGCTGTCTCAGCTACCCGAGATGGCAATGCGGTCAATTCAGACGATCCTCGGAGCACGAAGCGCCGAAAATGTGGGGAGGTGTGGTCGCCATCCACAATAGCGTTTTGGTTACTGCTCTCGTGCGAAATAATTACTTGTTACGTGGATTTATGTATTCCTCAAGGAAATGAGCGAATTAATATTGACACAGTAGACATTTATTTTTTTTTGTTGGTGCCTTCGATAATTTGGTTGATTCGGGCAGTATTTCCAGTGCCGTGAAATTTAAATTAACGAGCTTGGGGTGATCTTGTCGCCCTCAGACATTATGCGGAACCTACGTCGCCATTCACGTAAAGATGAGCTTAGAGTGCTATCGCAATAAATTATGTGAATCTAAAAATGAAGTTTAGTAATTAAAAAAAAAAAACCTCTACTTCCTACCATGGCCGCTCGACGTAAAAAAAGAAATAATCACGCATCTCCACGAAGTGAATGATGACAAGTGGACGAAGTTGTGTCCTAAGGTCCATAATAGCTACGTTGAAGTCGCCGACTAGTAACAAGGACGGACAGATGTATGGACGGATGGACTAACAGAGGGACGGTGCAGGTCACAGGTGATAGTGTATTGTGCTGTCACATATTTGAATGCAAGGACATTTCTGATCGTGATCAGTGGTGACCCCGATTAACCATGATTCGAAGTAAGTACTGCTACCCGGTCACTTCTAATCGCGATTAGGCCCGATCGGGATCAACACTATCGCGATCTGGCCGAGAATTAGTGATTTTATTGTCGTCTGCGTTCCCTGGCCGAGCTGGTTGAAAGCACAATAATTCAAGAAAATCGTGTATAGCTCAATAAAAGTACATTTTAAAAGCTGAACTTTTTTTAGAAAAATAAATGGTAAACTGTTTAAATTGAAACAATATCTAAAATGTCGCATATTTTAAGGTTCGTATCGACCGCATGTAGTTATGGGAGAAGCAGACGATGATTTGGGTGCACGTTAAAAAGCCCCAGGTGGTCGAAATTCCCGGAGCCCTCCACTACGGCGTTTCTCATAATCATATGGTTGTTTGGGGACGTTAAACCCCACATATCAATAAAAGAAGCAGATTACCGTTGTCTTCCGTGCCTAGTTTCGCGCAACTCTCGCACCGTCGGAGCAGTTGGTGCACCTCAAAGTAAATAGATTGAGTGTTTCTAGTTTTTCGACTACGTCGCAGTGTAGGTGCATTTCGTGGCTGAATGAAGAGATCTTTACAGTAATTGACCGCTGGCAGTAGTGAATGGTATTCTTGAGGCGCCAGAAGTGTGTACAGCGATACTACCGCTTCGCTCCAACTAGACGGCTATGAGCAGGTGCCATCATAAATAAAAGAATATCAAGAATCTCACACAGCAATACCAGTAAGTTAGAGGAAAACTCTATCGAATGACGGGTTTATGAAATTACTTTTGCAGTGGCACGCAGTTTTTGACGTTCTAGTGGGTCTCGCACGAATAACATTACTGTGAAAGGGTTTTACAGAAACATCGTATGCTGAATTTTGTCAATGACATGTTTTACGGCACGCAAGCGCCAAACGGTCCATTTGATATGTCCCAAGCTCGAAGCAGATTAGCTTGGGCCGTGTAGCAGCGACCATAAAGTTGATCCCGGTTAAGAAAACCGACCCGGATCACCTTGATAGCAATTAAAAGTGCCCGTGTGACACCGGTATTACACTTTTTTTTTTTGTCCTTGTGCAGCTGTTCAGTTGTGATTTCGGTTTTCTGAAGCATGATGAATGCCGTAAGGCTCGGCCCTAAGAAATGTCGCCCCTTAAAAAAAAAAAAAAAATGCGTCGCACTCTAAACACAAAACGTTCCGTTCGCGTTGGCACTACTAGCTTTCACCACGCGCACTTGCAACACAAAAGAGAGCCCCCCTCCCACCGCCATCCGAAAAGAAGAAAAAAAGGAGAGACTGGGTTTCGGCATATAGAGTTTCCTCAAATTAACTAAAGGGGACTCCGGCGCTGCGATTGATTGTCGCTATGCGGTTCCTCTGGCCCGCCTCGGTGAATCAGTGGCTATAGGGTACTCGACTGCTGACCCGCAGGTCGCGGGTTCGATTCCCGGCTGCGGCGGCTGCATTTCCGATGGAGGCGGAAATGTTGTAGGCCTGTGTGCTCAGACTTGGGTGCACGTTAAAGAACCCCAGGTGGTCAAAATTTCCGGAGCCCTCCACTACGGCGTCTTTCATAATCATATGGTGGTTTTGGGACGTTAAACCCCACGTATCACTCAATCAATCGAAGGTCGCCGGTTCGATCCCGGCTGTGGCGGTAGCATTTCGGTGGAGGCGGAGTGGTAAAAGCCCCTGTACTGTGCGAGGTCAGCGTACGTTGAAGAGCACCAGCTGGTCGAAATTTCCGGAGCCTTCCACTACGGCGTCCCTCCTAACAATATCCAGGTTTCCTGACGTAAAACTCCAGCTTTGTTATATTATGTGGTTTGTCCGACTTTAACAATCATTTCTATTTCAGAGCCGACTGGCGGCCAGGTATGGCCTGACCACCAATCCCCTGTGAAATTTTCCACTTGAATAAAGTTCTCTCTCTCACTCTTCTGCTGCTCGATTAGTGGAGTGCATGCTTAGTGCTCCCAATCGTCAAACATTTTTTTTTTCCAAGCGCACATTATGACGTACGTCGTCGTACGTCTTTGTGCACGTGTATATGTATAGCTCTGTGCACTCGAATCTTAACCATGTGATTTCTTACATGTATACTGTAAATAAACTTTCTCTAAACTGTGTGGTAACCTTTTATCGTGCCTGGAGTAAGACGGCGCAGTCTGGCTTCACTTTCCTGACATAATTTCTATTCCAGCAGTTTTAAGTTTTTGTTATTTTTTGCTAAACGAACTTGGATTTTCTTATGCTCCACAAAAGCGCGTTTACTTATTATCCTGACGTCAGTCACTATACCGAGTGTTTAAAATAGTGCAATTTTTCAATACAAAGGGATGTGTCTGTTTCGGGTTGCAGATAGAAAACCTGAATGTCTGGCAAACATTTATCAGGTGTTCCGACATAAGTGATCTAGTGAAGTAATAATCAGTGTGAAAAGACACGCATTTATTTCGTGATCGCAGATGTGTATATAATTATATGGTATACCTCTTGAATCTGCTCGAAATTTCTCGTCGTTTGGTTTGTTTCTATCCTGCCGTTGCGGGCTCATGAAACTATACCGTACTTCATGGACGCACATGCCTTTATACACATGCTTGCGGGACTTTTCAACGCTACAGCAATCGTTGAAGTTACAGCTCGGATCTACGCACTTTTTTTTCCTTCGACCGCGAACTCTACAACACAACCACTGCGGCTGAATGGAAACCGGTATATGCATCACAGAGCAAGGCAACGGAAGGACAGGAAGGTTGACATGCGTCGCAGGACTCTATAGTGTGTTCCTAAGGCGTGAATTCAAAGTACTGCATGGGTAGGTGAGAAAGCTGGCGGATATATCTGCGTAGTCGACGACAAACCAGACCCACTCGCGAGAACAACTTTTGGGGTTCCAGGTTCGACGGCCATTCAAAACCACTTTCACGAATCTGCAGCACCGAATGGCGCGTCGACAACCCTTGAGCATTGTTGCCAGGCGTCAAATCGAGCAGGAAACGTTGCATTCGTATACGGAAACGTCGTCGTTTCCCCAAGTCATGTCAGTCGTGGCGTTGTCGACTCCTTCGACAGTCTCAAGATTCACGCCAGGAAGAGCTCGAGTGAGAAAGTGCGAAAATAAAACTTTTAGTCGGAGCAGGAGACAGGGACGTTGGCAGGGGGGGTGCGAAAGGGGCACTTGCCCCCCTCAAGCCACCCAGAACTTGTTCCCCACTCGAGCTAAACCAACGGTCCGGCCCTCGTCCAGCGGTCATGAGGGGTTCGCACCCCCCAAAACAAAATCCCGCCGACGCCCCTGGCAGAAGAAACGCTCTTAGCCCTAGGTGGTAGCCCAGCCTGTTCAAGATGAAAAAGAATTGAAAAAAAAATGTTCAAGAGCGACTCTTGAAGTCCCAAATCACTTCGCCGAGCTATGTTTGCGAACACACCTTCCTAGCTACCGTAAATGCTTTTAACCGGCGGAAGAAGTGTCTTCTAGGGGCGCGTGAGGGAGTTTTTTTATGTGGACTAGCAATGCAGGAGCTTCCCCCCCCCCTTTTTTTTTTCTCAAAAGTTTTCATGCATGCTTCTCGCGTGAAGGTAAACTTTCGAAGATTCCTGAAAGGTGCGAATAACGCGTGTCCTTGAGTTTAAACTGTGGCCTTTTCTCGCGTCTGAAAGTATTTCCTCCACTCCATCACCCCTTTCTATCTCTCTGTATATCTGCTTCTTCTCTTTTCTTTTTTTGTCAACCGCGAATGCACACGCATGCCCTGCATTAGTGTAGAACCCCGGGAGTGGTTGAGGTCCTTGAGCCCTTGAGGAATACACATGTGACTTTGTAATAATAATAATAATAATAATAATAATAATAATAATAATAATAATAATAATAATAATAATAATAATAATAATAATAATAGTTTATTTTCCACCAATACAGAGTTGATGGAGGAGTGAGAGTAAAAACGACTATTTTTTTTTCCTTAGTGTACATCAATTGGTGGTAGTTTCACCAGGGCATGAGATATCAAGGTGGCGAACACAGTTCAAAGGGCAAGGTTATTTAGAGTACTTCGTCCTCAACTATAGATGGGAGAGAAGTGCGCCATACCTTGTTAAAACCACAACGCTATGTAATTAGTAAAAAAAATGTTTAACGATTTTGAGTACTTGGTACTTTACTTGGGAGAGCAGTAAGCCGTCCCTAAACAACGACATATGTTTAGCAAAAGTGGGTAACGATTTAGAGTACTCAGTACCCTACTATGGGAGAGCTAAAAGCCGTCCCGTGGACCGATGACGTTATTGTTTAGAAAGAAAATTTATTTCCACAAACGTCAATAACACTCAACAGAACATTTCCTTCTTAGACATACTCTAACGATGATGACAAAACAGACGTCATTTACATGAACATGAATATGAGATGACGTTGAAAGAACATGTACATTCGATGGTTCACACAAACACAAGCACAAAAAATACTTCAAGGTAAAAAAGAGACACAAATAAAACATAAATATGTACATTTTGCATATTTACATGTTGGCATGCCATTTCTGCCGGCGCATCGACAGATCAGCCTACCAATACCAGGCCGGCCGTAAGACAAGTTTCACTCGTCCGTCATAGACCGACACAAAAGGGCAAGACCAGTGCCGAAGAAGTTTCTCTTCACCGAGGAAGAAGAGCTCCTCCGACAAAACAGACAGCAGCTCCGAGTACAATCGTTCTAGGATCGGGTAGAGCGCGCGGCGGCGGCGGCCCGCTGCAACCGCAGCGGTTGCGCCAGAGGCAGAAAGAGCCAGCAACAATGAGAAGACAAGCGAAGCGGCCTCGCGAACAACGCCCAGAAGAAACGAAGCGATTTACTCTGAGGCAGTGAAATCCGGCATGTACGGCTCTCCAAAAAAACGCGAGCAATGACACAATGCCTCAGAAAATGCTGATTTGTTTCCCGAAGGAAGCAGTTCGGACATGTTGCTGACTGGACTATTCTCCACCTTTCAAGGCGGTCGAGAGTGGGAAGCACACCCCATCCTAGGCGCCACATGAAGTCCCGGAGGTGTGCAGGCAGAAAAGAAGCCGTTAAGGTGCTCCAAGACACCCGTCTAAAGCGAGCACGGTGGGCTGGCAGGACCAACGGAAGCTACAAAGCAGCAGTTGTCTCAACTATGTGGTTGTTCAAAACATCTATGCCAGGACAGCTCGACTTGACATGGCGAAAAAATGCAACAGTTGTTGCATAAAACGCAGGAAATGTTATTGACTGCGGCCCCCTGTTAAGTTGCACATTAGGCATCAAATGTCGAACATGAGTACCCAGAAAGTAATATGCAAGCGTTCGTGCGGGAGATTCCTCCCCTTGCACTAGGTGCAAAAGGAAGCGCAGTGCCAGCAGCCGACAGCGTATGGACACTGAAGGGAAAACAAAGCCTCCCTGAGAACGCTGCTGTCCCAGTGCCGCGCGAGAGACCAACTCAGTGCCGCCTGACCAAAAAAAGGAACACAAAGCAGACTGCAGTGATCGCACGATACGTAAAGATGGTTGCACGATGTGAGACAGGTACCAAATGCGACCGCGAAATACAGTCTGCGCTAGGTACCTACGCTCAAGAAGCGGGGAGTCAAAATCCCGTGCATCCTGAATTTTCAGTCTTACTTCTTCGAGAGCGTTTAACCAAACAGATTCGCAAATGCAGTAGTGGTTGTATAAAATACCTAAAATACGAAGGGACGCGGCAGGCTGAATAGGAAAACCGGCGCTAAGCCTGGAGTTTGGGGAGCTAATACCGGGATTTGGAGATATTCAACGCTGCACCTGAAATGTCGCCATACTGGGAAAATACACGCAGGCTGCGTGAAAGGCTATCTTCATCTGAAAGGTACAAGGTTATATCATCAGCGAAAGCTGTGACTTTCACGACACCGCTACCAGGAAGCGCAAGACCCCGGACACGTGAATCCGCGTCAAGAGCACGCAAGTATGGCTCAAGGCTGAGGACAAATAGCACAGGAGACAATGGACATCCCTGACGGACCCCACGTGTTATGGAAAAGGCGGCACTTTCCCAGCCATCCAGAACTAGTGTGCTTTTCAGACCAGTGTACGTATTTTTAATCATTTCCACAAACGAATGAGAAAAGCCGAAGGCTGTGAGCATATTAAGGATATACGCGTGCTCTAGTCGGTCAAACGCTTTTTCCTGGTCCAAAGACACAAGGACACCACGCGCAGATCGCGACAGAGTGATATCCCGTGTGGTATATGACAAGCTGTGTATTTCTCGTCCAAGCACTGATGAAGTCTGGTGATGACCTACCAGGGTGTTCAACAGACCCCTCAAACGTTGAACGGCTACCGCCGCGAATATCTTCTAGTCAACGTTGAGGAGCGTGACAGGTTTCCAATCTTCAGGATTAACAGAGGAAGCATCACCCTTTGGAATAAGCACAATGCGTCCATCTCGAAAACTTGATGGAAAGACACCGTTCTCGTAGCATCGCCGGATTACCGCGGTAAAGGTAGCACCAATCTCATCCCAAAATGTCAAGTAAAACTCAACAGGAAAACCGTCTGGCCCTGGGGCCGTTCCACGTTTTATAGATTTCAGTGCCGCCTTTACCTCGTCAGCCGACGGAGGGATGTGCAGGCAATCGGCAGCTTCTTGAGGAATACGGGGCAAACTTCTAAGCATTGGCGGTGTTTCATCACAGTTAGTCCGCATGGCCGAACACGACATTGCTTCAAAATGCGCCAAGAAAACAGATCGATCACGCGTAGGAAGCCGCTGCGCAGGTGGTACTTGTGCTGTCATAGAGACAGATGGCTCTGATTGCCCCCCCCCCCCCCCCCCCAAAAAAAAAAACGAATGTCTCGCGTAGCGCAGCACCTCGGGATATGCACATGGGTTGTGTCTACAGCGCCATGCTGCTGCCGCCAGGGACGAAGCAGTAGTCAAGCGTTGAAAGCGTTCACGCAGTTTACGCTGCCACGCTCGCATCAGAGGAGAAGGCGTCTCGGCGCACAAAGCAATGCGTAACTTCATCGCAGTATCAGCAAGCTCTTCAGAAACGCGTCGACGAAGCGAACGCCCCTCCACTGCGAAGCGCAGGTGCCACTGTGTTTTAAGCGCATCCCAATCTTCAGGACCAGACGCCGTGAGCGACACACGTATTGTGCGTGACAAATCTGATCTTGAGCGCGCGTCCAGCAGGACGCGAACGTCGAGACGCCATGGCTTTTCCGAAAAAGAAAATGGAACTTCGAGCTTCAAGACAATAGGTTGATGATCAGATACGTACACAGGAAAAGGTGGGAACGACGGAACGCATAAATCGGAGACAAACGCCTCTAACGCTCGTGGGAATATAAGCCCGGTCGAGCCTGCTGGAGGATCGTCCACCTCGCCATGTCCAAACAAAGGTATTTCCGTGCACTACATTGTGCGCGTCTAGTAATGAAAAGTGGTGGACAAGGCGACGCAGCTCGCGTGAATTCCAAGCAGACCAGCCCCAGCCAGGACCTTGTACATCGGTTCGTGTATTTAGGACGCAGTTGAAGTCGCCAACTTATGACATCACGACCGTCAAGAAAAAAACACATCCAGGTCTCTAAAAAAGTCATTAGACTGTCCAGCTTGCGCTGGCCCATACACACACAGTATCCTTAATCTGAAAGAAAATTAGCTACAGTCTAAAGCCAAAACCCGGCCCACGCCATCGTAAAAACCATGATGGTCCCGTAATAGAGCTCGATTAAAAATAATAATACCTACTCCCGTAAAATGAGATGTAGCGAAAGAGAAATAACAATCTAGGTTGAACTGTCGTTTAAAGGCAAGCACGTCGGATAGCGAGAAGAAATTTGTTTCCTGGAGGCACAAAACATCACAATTTGCAGCGCGGGCGACACTAATCAATTCAGCCTGCTTTGCCGGACTGCGAAAACCCTGAACGTTTAATGAAATAATATGCAGTATAGTAGCCATAATAACAAGTAAAGACTGACCTGGACGCATAGTTCTAGACGGTGTCCTAGAAAGTGTACAGGGGACACTTGTTTTAACTGACGAGAATGACAACATGTGTGTTTGGAACAAATGTTTAACAATTTCGAGGACTTGGTACTCAACTGTGGGAGAGCACTGAGCCGTCCCACACAACGGAAACACTTTCCGAACGTGGTCAGGGGGGGGGGGGGGGGATTAGAGAAAGGGGGTAACGATTTAGAGTACAGGGTACTCTACTATGGGGGAGCACAAAGCCGTCCCGGGTTAAACATTGCTTGCACCCAACGGGTGGTCATAACGGGGATGTCAAAATTCTTATAGACGTGTTCAGCGATTGCTCCGTTTGTTTGTGCCGTGTGATAACAAAGACCCACTAATATGTCACTGGTTTCATTTCGAGAACTTCAACGTCCTGCTAACTTCTATTCAATACTATTACATCGATGCTTACGAAAGCTTAACAATGTTATTGGCAACGACGAACCTTTAAATAATTATATGCATAGTCATTATATTCGATGGCAAACAATTCTCGTGGTTTGAATGGGAACCCGTCAGCGCAACCGTCTTTCACTAAGTAAAGTCGGGTGCGCTGTGAAAGACAGTTGCGCTGGCAAGCGATTCCACGGCAAGCGGTTCGTAGAAGCGCCCCTTGTGTGTGTATTCCCATTGCCACCTCCAACAGCCGATTCGTGGCACGAGGGTTGCATAACTCCTTCGCAGATCTGCGGGAAGCTCATCGCGTTAGCCAAATTAATCGCCTCTCGCAGATGCCCTCGCGGTGCCTGTCTGCTACACAGGCCTGGCATCAATACGACCTCTGACCAAGACACTCCGACACTCATACCAGAACTCCGGCGTCAAAAACTGTGGGTGGAACCACTACCCCGTAACATGAACCCCGAGCTACATCCCGCCCTCAGGTTTTCTACGTAGACGTCTCCCCCCCCCCCCCCGGTAACTACACGCAGCCCTGATAACAGAGGGAAAACACCTCGACGGGCTCTCCTTTAGAGCCAACACTGCTGTGACGCAAGCTGAGGAGGTTGCTATTGCTTTGGCCGCTGCGCAGTCCACCTCCCGTTCCCAACATCTTCAGGGTTCTATCACCCCGATGGGAGCTTACCTACTTTGCGCAGCCTCTTGGCGCTGTAACCCTCACCCTATTCGTATAGTATGGACACCAGGCCACTGGGACAGCTCGGCATAGAGGAGGTGAACGCCGCTGCCCGTGCTTTTCTCATCCGGCCGCTGCACCTCCATGTCCTGCAGGCGAATCCTGGTAATACAAACTTAATCCGTTCCCGCGAAATTTTTGCCCATTACCGGGCTTTTAGACGGCTCTACGCGGGCGCCGCACGTGGTCTGGAGAAAGTGGACGAGCGAAAGCGGACGAGCGACGAGCCTCTGGACGAACACCTATACCTCAGTCCGGCGGTTGCCAGGCATTTTTCGCCGGAAATCAGTGACACCTTCTCGATCTGTGGAGTCCTGGCCGGCACCTACCACATCGTTGCTTCGTGCCCCGCCAACCCCCTTCCTTTTTCATCCCATTTCCCTATTCCAAGTAGAGATGCTTAGGAGGAGTACCTGCTCGGCTGCTTCACCTTGGATAGTCAACGCTCCTCAATGTGGCCAACTCCATTGGTGTCCCGGAATAAGGCCCAAGCATGCGATATGTCACAACTCTGATTCATTCTCTAAACTGAAAAAAAAAAGTTTTTCACCTCCACCACTCTTGATAGCAAGAGCCTACAAGAAAAAAAAAATCAGCAAATCCCACATGCTATAGGAATCGATGTCATGCGAAGCATGCGAAAGGAAGGTGACTAAGGTGTACTTTTTTAGGGGTGAAGCTCCTTAAAGCGGCACCCGTTCGTCCCTCGTCGTAGTGTGTAACCAGTCTTACGCTTTTACCTGCAAGACGAAGACGAAAAAGGAAGACGAAGTGATTCGTTTACGGAACACACCTTGCTCGTCTTTGTGCTTTTCTGGATTTTTCGCCGCAGTTGTGGGGTCTATCGCCCCATATATCGTGGTGATGGATGTTCAACCTCACGGGGCACCGTCCGAGTCCGGTTCGACCGCGGGGACTGCTTCGAGGAAGCGAGGAAACGCGTCCAGTGAGAGTGAGGACACTGAGCTGTACTCCGCATCAAGCGACGAGTCCTCGGACGACGGCTTCCAACCCGTCCTGTACCGCAAGGCTAAACGACGGATCGTCAATGCATCTTCGGCATCAAGCACGACCACCGTGAAAACTGCCCCTCAGCGATGGCCTCACTCTATCCTGTTTGTGCCGCTGAAGGCTACCGACAGTCTACGCGGGCTGAACAGGCAAGCGCTCTCTGTGTATCTCGAGAATATTACGCCAAATCAGATAAAAGAAGTACGTCTAAACGCAAGAAAGAACATCTTGGCAATCGATGTGCTGAACCCACGTGCGCTAAACGCGCTTCAGAAAGTAACGCAACTGGGTAACATCAATGTCAAGTCTATAATACCAGCTGATAGCACCACTTCAACAGGAGTCATTTATGACATCGCCACTGTAATTCCAAACTCGGATCTCTCAGTGCTAATAAAACCGGCAAATGAGGATAACGTCATTGTGAATGTAAGCCGCCTTGGTAACACACATTGTGTAAGAATTACGTTCAAAGGGGACTGTCTCCCCTCCCATATGAAGGTTGGCCACTTTCGTCACCAGGTCCGACCATTTATTCCAAAACCTATGCGATGTCATAAGTGTCAGAAGATCGGCCATGTGCAGGGAGCGTGCAGGAACTCCGAAGTGTGCCCGCGATGCTCAGAACCACACACCGAGGACAAATGCAGCGCAACCATGCTAAAGTGCCCTAATTGTCAAGGTGCCCACAGTGCATCTTCCAAAGACTGTCCACGCATAAAAAAGGAGTTTACTATTCTTAGACAAATGGTGCGAGACAGCTACCCACAAAGAGGCCGCGGAAAAAGTCCGGCGAAGACGATGACGTCACCGTCGAAGATCTTCGCGAAGAACACAGTCAACTACAAGAAGTGAGTCAACACATCTGGAAACGGCGCCCACAGCAGGGTACACCGCGGCGAAGGCAGACGATGGAAGAAATAAAACAAGTAGATCTCTCTCTACTGAAGAGTGGCCGCCACTTACGCGCACGCAACTTGTGGAAGAACCGCATCAGAAGCCGCATTCATCAGAGCAAGCTGCGACAACAGAGGAGCAGCGGAACTTGGATAAGCAAGTGATTGCTCTTCTACGACCCATAATTAATGCAATTTGCACGGTGTTAAACAACATGCGCACAACGTCAGCCAGAAGTGCACTTCAAGTACTGGACGCTCTGAGTCCAGTACTGGCGGCTCTTGAGTAGATAATGGCCCACCAGCCACTGTCTTTCAGGGAAGAGGTCAAAAAAGCAACAATTTTTCAGTGGAATGCACGGGGACTGAAATCACGCATTGCAGATTTCCGTCGGTTCGTTTCCACCAATGTTTCCCATCATCGTCATCTGCGAGCCAAATTTATCGAGCGCTATCAGACTCTCCGGATACGAATCTTTTATGTCGGCTTGTTATAGTGGAAACAGCAAGGTCCTGCTATTTATTCGACGTGACCTGACCTACATTCTTCAGCCTGTACCACCTGACAACGACAACCAATATATATGCTTAACAGTGAAGAAAAAGGGTCTTATTGTCACTGTTGTCGGTGCATACCTGTCGCCATCAAGTAGATTTGACCACAGAAGACTAGGACACATCCTATCATCCACTCCTGGGCCATGGGTGATCATCGGAGACTTCAACGCCCACCATACGCTATGGGGGAGCCCGAAGATCAGCGCAAAGGGTAGAAGTCTGATAACGTTTGCTTCAGACAACGAGCTGTGCTTGTTAAATGATGGCAGCCCAACATTTTTACGTGGCCCTGGATACAGTAGTTGCCTTGACTTGGCTTTTGTTTCTCGAGGTCTCGTCAGATGTGCCGGATGGTTTGCGGACATAGAAACACATGGGAGCGACCACATCCCCACATATGTCAAGATCAGAGGATTATCACCTTGCAAGGTACGCGAAACTATCCAAAGAGTGGACTGGACCAAGTTTGCATCTCTCATGGAAAAACGCTGTCAAGAGAACACCTCATTTGACTTAGAAGAGGTGATCAAGTCCACAGTGCAAGACAAAGTGTGCACCCTCACATGCTCTTCGAGAGTAACCGTATTTGATGTGAAATTAAAACGACTTCGGGCTCTCCGACGGCGTGCGGAACGAAGGTACCGACGCACGAAAGCAATCGACGATTTACGAATCACTAGACGTTTTCAGAAGAAGATACAACGCCGCATAGACAAGCTAGAGTCACAACGTTGGGCAGCCTTCTGCGCTTCGTTAGATCCTCGCAAGCCTTTATCACACTTGTGGAGGACGATAAGAGGGCTCCAGACAGCTCCCATTCAGCGGTCTCCATTCAAGGCTCTAGCCCTCTCTCAACAGACATCGGAGGTCGACGTGGCAGAAGAGTTCTGTGCCAACTTATCTGGTCAACTCGCAGATCCCAACATCTCCACGCTCTCACGTGGTGGCACGACATCACACGATCACCACATGGACCACTTTTTTCTATTCATGAGCTTGAAGCAGCACTGGCTTTGTGTAGACGGACATCAGCACCCGGGTTTGATGGAATATCATACAGAGCACTGTGTCACCTTGGTGAGTGTGCGAGGACTGCCCTCCTCGAGATATACAACGATTCGTGGCGAGAGGGCACCCTCCCAGTTAACTGGAAGACCAGCCGTTTGGTTCCATTACTGAAGCCTGGCAAGTCACCATTGGTGCTCACATCATACCGCCCGATTGCACTGGCTAGTTGCTTGGGCAAAGTGATGGAGAGGATGGTACTTGGACGGCTAGAATGGTTCCTGGAGCATCACAACATCTACCCGGACGCTATGACGGGATTCCGCCGTCATAGCGGAATGCTACCGTGCACAGCGTTGCCCGGCTTCGCTGCGTGGTCGCCGGCACTAGTAGACACAACGAAATCAACGGGAGGCACAGCAGCAGCAACGGTGATTGATCGATTTCGTGCTATTTGGTCCGAGATGGCAGACGTCCAGTTTAACCACGCGAAATTTGAATTTTTGAACCATTTGCGCCATTCTCCATAGTAACGTCCAGAGGTTATTTTTTCTATGAATCAAACAGAAACGAACGATGGGAATTTTATTGCGTCTCTTGGTGCACGGAAGGTTCTTTATTTAGTGCAGCTAGATCTATTACTAGTGATTATTTGTAGGCGGTTTGTCTCACGTCATCGGTATCATTTTGAGAATGTCCTACTGCGGCGCACGTAATCTTGTGCATTCACCTTAAATTTTCGGTAAGTAGGGCACTTCTTTTGATAACATTGTCGTTTTAGATGTTGTCATACATTGAGCTTTCACTCTGACGTAAATTGTTAGTTGACTTTAGTGTCCCATTAACCCCCGCTTGTTCCCCAACCCACTCTGCTCTCTTCTTGTCTCTTAAAGTTACACCTATTGGTTGATATGTGGGGTTTGACGTCCCAAGACCACCATATGATTAGGAGAAACGCCGTAGTGGAGGGCTCCGGGAATTTTGACCACCTGGGCTTCTTTAACGTGCACCCAAATCTGAGCGCACAGGCCTACAGCATTTTCGCCTCCATCGAAAATGCAGCCGCCGCCGCAGCTGGGATTCGATCCCGCGACCTGCGGGTCAGCAGCTGAGTACCTTCGCCACTAGACCACCGCGGCGGGCCAAAGTTACACAAATCGAAGCAGGGTACACAGTGTATACTCTGAATGACCAACTATTCTTTAAGGCTACCTGCATGACTTGCTGCTTTCCGATACTATAGTACTAATCGTACTGAAAAACGCTCATATTTTTTTTGTTCTGTACTCGTTTACAACCAAAGAAAAAAAAAGACTATACAGCCAGTGTTTTATGTAGCATTATATTGTTTTTATTCAGCGCTAAATCTGCGGTTAAAAGGCCAAGTGGTGTGTAGTTTCAGTTGATGGTGTTGTGTGATAGCTCGTATTTTCTGCGCCCTCTCCACGCGCACACCTCTGAATATGTATGTGTCCGCGTGATGTGCGAAAAATAATCTTGTAGAAAGTCTAATATTCTGTCTTCTCTCTCCCCCC
Organism: Rhipicephalus microplus; assembly: GCF_043290135.1. Lineage (NCBI taxonomy): Eukaryota > Metazoa > Arthropoda > Arachnida > Ixodida > Ixodidae > Rhipicephalus > Rhipicephalus microplus. The sequence continues at coordinate 52,565,434 of NC_134704.1, read as the reverse complement.
CCCCCCTCGTTGTCAGCTTTCGCCACAACTGTTCCGCTAAGCTGCAGACCAACTAGATGGACGTTACACTCTGCTACAGCACATCTGGATGTTGACTACATTTGTAACTGTGTTTTTTTATGTATTTTGAAAAGCATATATTAGGCTGTGTTGAATATGGTGCTCAGCCACATGTTACAGGGTGGCGTATAATTCGCTGAAAAATAAACTTTTTCCTTTAAACTTATGTGGAGCACTAACATTTGTTGTACAGTGTATGTATACGTCAACTTTCCAGTAATTACTGTTCATACTACTTTCTCTATTTTTGTTTGCATATATGTGTGCGTTGTTTGGCGCACGTGTTGATTCGGAGACGGCGAAGAGTGGCGCGGCCGCATAGAGTAGGCCCACATCTTATTGATCGTAGACATCAGCAACAACTAAGAAGTGAGGCTCTTCTAATTACGCAACTACGAGTTTAATAACTATTTAGACAGAATTAGTTAACTACGCCCTACATTGTTGGGGGGATGTTCAACTACCCGTTGAACAACGAATTAATAATCAACATGGAGGAAAAACTGCGATGAACCTCGGCGCCATCTGACAGTAAGCGTAATAACTGTTAAACAAGTAAAAAAAAAAAAAACAGAGAGCGTAAGCGCAGAAAGTGCCATCGCCGTTAAACTGCGCAACGGTGGCATGCGTTTCGTTTCCGCATTGTGCGGCATCGGCGAACATACTTTGCATCGCGTAGGAACAACAAAAACCGCAACGCACGACAGATTGCCGACGCTTCCGCACGGCGAAATCAATCACGCAACTGTCACGTGGGGGCGCAGCCATCGCGACCTTCCTCTCCATTCGGCCCATTCGCTACGCATCCATCGCCCGCGGCGACCTTCATCCGACGCATATACACATCCCCTACACTACGTGTAAGAGAAAATACACTCAAGCCTGACGGTGGAAAGGGAGTGGTAGCGGGGCGGCATTGCACCCGCAAAAAAAGGACAGCGGCGTGCCAAGTCACGTGCAGAAGCCGCAACCGCATCGTATACATGCGGCAGCAGCTTGCATCCGAGCTCCAATCTGCACCGCGGGCGTAGAAAACAATTCACGATGCGCAGGTCGCGAACAGAGATTGACAAGCCCCCTCTGTTATGCGGTACGAAGTGTGGTGCTACGCTCTGTTCAGATTGGTCCTCCTCGAAACGACCGAGACGGGTGCGTTTTTATTTTCCTGTCACTCGGCGGCGATTCGCGAAGTTCGTACGTGCATGTATGTATGTGCCTATGCATGCGATCGTGTGTGTGTGTTCCGCATGCGTACTTTGTCTCGTCGCTACAGGCGTTCTTCGAAGCAAACACAAGCGACAAGCGCGAGTAAGAGAGGCAGGTAGGCAAGAAGGCAGATGGCTGGGCGCGAAGGAAAAGCAACTGCCACGTAAGACAGCTTCCGCGGCTCGCGACTAAAAAGCGCGCTCGCAGGAGGAGGTCAATGCCGGTCGTTGCACCGCCAAGAAGGCCGACGAGCAGCGCCAAAGAAAAACCCCGAGCGAGCGCAAAGTGGAGCGCGCGCCGCTGGCTCACTTCTTCTTTTTCATCTTTTCTTTTACTTCTTTTTTTTTCTACGGCTCGGGTAACGTCGCGTGCCCTCGCAACAACAGTCGTCGTCCTCCCCACCAACGCCAACACGCAACAGTCCTTTTCTTCGTCTCCGCACCCGTGACCGGATGTTATGGCGCGCGCGTGCTCTTAAAAACGCCGAGCTTCTTCCTTGCTCCTCGTGACCCGGAAGCAACCGGAAGCTGGGGAGGAAGCAGGCACACTCCTTTTTGAACAGCCGGCGTTGCGCGTGTTCCTTACATAACAGCCTCCCCCCTCTCCCACCGCTCCAATACCGCTGTCTTTCAGCCACTCTCGAGGGGAGAGAGAGAAGAACGATGTGCCTGAGAGAGCGAGAAAGAGAGAAGGCGCAAATGGCGAGAAGAGGGGGTTACTTATCTGATAAAGCCTGGGGATACATATAACGGCAGGGGAGCTCACTCAATACTCAAGAAGAACGGACTTGACTCGGAAGTATGCTCTTTCCTCTCCCTCCTTCGCCTCACTTACGGACAAGGTGACAGAACGGTCGTAGTTTGCCTCGCGTTGAAGAAAAGGAGAGAAAAAAAAGTGGCACGCCCGTCTCGTAATATGTAAAGGAACTCCCCCTCGTCAAATCCGGCAGAGCCCCCGACGACCTACAAGTCGAGTCGCCACTTAGGCACCGTTTCGTATTCATGGCGAGATTTTTTTGTATTAAATTCAAAGAATAAAAGTGAACCAGAGCTATAGGCCGGGTGGCTAAGACCTTGAGAGGGGAGGAGGCGGCAGGAATGTAGAGCTGAGTTCATTGTGCGAGCGGCGAGGTATTAGGTCACGCGGAGTTTGCATCACAATGTGCTCTCTGCGGGGACCTTGAATGGATATATACGCCACCGGCCGTCGCCTGGCGAGCCGATCTGTCACTGCACGCGTGTCTAGCGTTCGACTGTCGCGTGCCCCTCCCCCCCCCCTTTTTTTTTGGGGGGGGGGGGTGGAGGGCTCTGAGCACTAAGAAAAAGGGCCGGTGACCTCTCCCCGGCTTCCTTATGTGTCGTGCGGCGAAGCACAAAATTGTAATGCGCCGAAGAGCACTTTACGTGAGACTTGTTTCGGCAGCGTGGATGTTTAGTTTTTGTCGTGGTGTGAAGCATACCGCCAGGCGTGATCCATCAGATATTTACTACAGACTCATTTGTGTGCGGAACAAGGTAACGCAAGAAATAAAAAAAAATGTACGTGAGGAGCGGGACAAGTGCCCCAAACGGGATTAGACACTGTCAGATTAGCGATGAAGTAGCAAAAAAAAAAAAGTAGAGCGAACGCTGCTAAAGTGGCCTAGCAGTTTTTTTTTATTGTTAAACTAATTACTCGCGAATTGCCTGAAAGACAGCACTTGTCTCTCGCTTGTTGCGTGTGAGAAAAATAAAGATGGATTGGCTTGGCATAATTAAGTTCGCCAGTTGACGTGGCTTCGGGGATCATGGCTGAACGGTAGTGGCTGTGCCTAGGAAACAGGCATTCGCACTTGACACATGTGGACGTATATATGACGTATGCCGGCATACAAACGCATTCAGGAAAACCTTGTGCGTTCATATAATATGTTCACGAGACACATGGTTTGTAAAAACAAAAACAAATTCTATGTAATCTAGGGCACGTAGCTTTTAGCGCAGAGCTTCAGCTTGTAGTAGCAGTGTTGTACGGAACGGCATTCACGGAACTACTTTATTTTGCGATGAGTGGGGGAACGTTCTATTTAAGACCGGTGGAACTGTAACGGCAACATGCTACATATACGACAAAACGGCAGGGAGAACAGCGTTCCTTTTCTTAACGTTCCACAGGACCCAACGCACGCAACACATCACGCAGAACAGGGTGATTGGGCGACCATGTCAGGTGCGTTATTATGCTGCATCATGTTATTCAAAAGTGTGATCTGGCCTAGTTGGAACGTATTCATCTCGAAATATTTGCGCACGTACGCGAGGATGGCGCCCGTTTGCGTGTCTGCGTTTGCTTTGGTTACATTTGCGCATTTCCACCGTATTGATTGCGTTCGCGTAATCGTGCGTCTCCTCTTTGTCCCCGTGTGCCTACGCAAATACTTCAAGATCATGGCTTTCACTTAACTTCAAGATCCTGTTTTTCAATACTTCAAGGTCCAGGCGCCGGCTGGAGGCGCAGGACAGTGCCCGTTGCCGAGACTGAGCATACGTGGTAGGGACGGTTGATGTTGCACATCAGAGATGTTATATGCTCGAAGTTTGCTGTCTATCAAAAAAATTTTCATACTCACGTACTATAGTACTCGCTCTCTTCATCGTCTCCATCTTCTGCTTCGCTCTCAGAACACGTGCACTGATTTGTCCCGTGTGGGATGATATGACTTCAGTGGGCGAGAGAATTAGTAGACGGAGCAAGAGAAAGGAATATAGGGAGCGAGAAAGGATGGAACCGTTGCCCGAAAATCTCGGCGAGGCGAGATTCGACACCGCCTACCCACAATTAGAAGGCGAGCGTCGTAACCACTTCACTCTTAAAAAAAAAAGTTAGGAACTGCAAGTAAATGGTTAGTAACTGCAGTGGTTACTACCTTTCTTCGACCGTTACTACCATTTTGCTACTTGTTTACTGCTTACGTTAGTAAACAGTTTCTAGCTGCATCCGTTACTAACTTTTTGTGACCTGTTTACTACCTACGTTAGTAAACAGTTAGTATCTGGAATGAAATAGGTAGTAACTGCATCCGTTACTACTTTTCTTACCCGTTGCTACATTTTTGCTACCCGGCTGTTCACTATCTAATCCAAAATAGTGTGTGATTCCTATTCTGATAACTTATGAGAGGAATCGTCTCGACGTATTATCATTAAACGGAAAAATGATTCAGAAGATATCCATAGATCAAGAATATACAATTTGTTTTAAATTAAGCAACCGAGATAAGAAAACGTGATTCTGATATTGTCGAAACGGAGAAGTACAAATTAACGAACCATATGCAAGTGCTACACGCGTTGTAATAGACAATTACAACAAACTTAGTAATATACAGCACAAATTAACAAGACCGGTGGATTAAAATAACCCGACGGTCACAATTAGCCCCGAGGATGGTCACAAGTACTCCAGTGTGGCGTGTCCCCAAATATTATCATTGTCTTCGCGTGTCAAACCCCAAAAATACTTATTATTTTTTAAACGCTGGTATATCAGCTGTGTGAAGCATTCAAATGCACTGACAATGAGTTCGGTACCTTGTTTTGGCCATTGTACATAATGCCGTTTTGTGGCCCTTTTATGATAAATAAAAATGACATATAATTTTTATAAGTGATACTGATATAAAAGTCTTGTGCTACGTCCCCAAACACAGGTAACCAGGTAGTATAATATAGGGCTATAGGTTCACAGTTGTTTTAATTGATCCTGAAACACAAGCGCTCCCTTCTGCCAGACTCGCCCCTGCAAAATAGGCGCTATATATACCCCACGCTTACTTCATGCTACATGTATGCGTAAAATATAGTGATATTGTTCTGTCTATGTATTTTTCTCGGTCATGACTCACCACGGCTGATTACCCGAAGTTGTTTAGGAAAGAAACATTGATTGACCAGCATTAGCAATAAATAAATAATATGCAAAAATGAATGAACAAGCTAGTATCGGTTACTACTTTTTTCTTTAAACCTTTGAAAGTTACTACCAATGGGTGGTAATGGCTAGGGCAGTTACAGTTACTAAATGCTGGTAGTAATAGCAAAGGTAGTAACTGTTACCATCCTCGCCGTTACTAACTACGCTTACTACCAGGGTTGTAACGTATGTGACAAACCATTACTACCCCAAAGTTAGCCAGTACTACCACTTTTTTTCTAAGAGTGTTGGCCAGTTGTTTTCTTTCGTGGTAGTTATTTATCACAGGCATGGTACCTTGAAAGAATTCACAGACAGAGAACCGATATGACCACTCTGCAGCTGGTATCATGGCCCAACGACGAGCACGTAACACTAAATACCGGCATCCATATTTAGAGCTAATACGTAAAGTAACGCCGTTTTTTTAGGGGCGAAGCTCTTTAAGCGGCACCCGTACGTCCCTTGTTGTCGTAGTCGTAGTCGTAGTGTGTAACCAGCGTTACATTTTGACCTGCAAGGTGGTGCCGGTGGGAGATTTCTCCTGTGCTTTGTGGAACAATAAAAAGTTCGCGGCGTGCGTGTTACCTAAAAGCCGAATGCTCCTGTCTCTCATTCCCCATTAGCAGCCATTGGCATGTACATTGATCACTATCTGACAAGAAAGGGTTGCTACGATATACTCGCTGGGTGTAACCTCCTTAGTTTTAGAAAGGTTTAGTGAGCGTTGAGCCGCAGTGTTATGAATACAATGAACTAGTATATACCATGAACTCGAGGTGGTCAAAGGTGGGTAGTAGATACGAAGCGCAAGCCGCAAGAAAGTAAAAGCCGAATTCTCCTGTCTCGCATTTCCCATTAGGAGCCATTGGCATGTACATTGAGGACTATCTGACAGGAAAAGGTTGCTACGTTATACTCGCTGGGCGTAACCTCCTTGGTTTTAGAAAGGTTCAGCGAGCGTTGGACCACAGTGCCATGAATACAGTGAACTAGTATATACCATGAACTCGAGGTGGTTAAAGGTGGGAAGTAGACCCGAAGAGCAAGCCGTAAGAAAGTGTGCGTGTGCCAACTCTCGCTTAGTCCTTGGAATGTCCGCTGGATGACGGTGCTTCTATATGGGGAATATATGATGAAAAGATGCGAGATGGTGGTACTTGGAGTGTTGAATAAATGGACGAATTGACACACAGACAGATGCATGGATGGAAGCACGAACGGACGCAGGGGCGGATGCACGAACAGACGCACGCACGGACGGGCGGATGGACGCATGGATGGTCACCCAGACGGACGCATGAATCGTCGGAAGCAAGAACGAATGGGCGGACGAATGCTTCGCCCCACTCTCCATCATTCACTCCGTGGATATGCTGCCATTTTTTTTGTCATAGACTACAACAGCGGTAATGATGTATAAGCATCTTACCAATGCAAATGCCATTCTGGCTGACACTCCGTTCACTCGTATATATGCCTTAGCAGCTGAGTAACTATCCTAATTAAACGAGTTGTTGAGCAAATTATCAGCTGTGCGTTTTTCTGCAACATGCGCGCACGCTAGCGAAGCTTAGTACAGGAATGGTTTGGGAAAGGGTGGTGGGGGAGAGAAGAGAAAGAGTTGAAGATGAATATATAAAAAGAGACCCAGATAGTGTGAGAAGGAAACATAAATTGAAAAAAAAAGGAAAAAAAAGAGAGCGATTACAGGGCGAGAGATAAAAAAAAAGACAAAGGAAGCTTAGAAAAGGAAAGAGGGGAAGGCAGAAAAAAGGGAGAGAAATAGTTAAAAGTATCTTAGCCGACTTCAAACAGGAGACTTCACTAGGTTGCAAATGCGTGTCCACAACATTGATTTCTACTCATACTGAGATATTTGTAATCGGCATTCATTAAACTCCCAAGGAATTTCTTTCGAAGCGGTTTCCAGTGAAATAAATTTAATTACCCACCCATTCACCTACAAAGTTGCTGCATGGGTGGGTAAATTCATATATTTGAATTGCTATCTCCACCCATGCACCTATTTAATAGGCGCAGGAGTGGAGATTTCTATTTGAATATCTACCTTGGCTGCACCTTTGAAGACCGACTTGGGAAAGTGCCCATGTGTGGGACTTAAAATTGACGAGCACGCAAGCTCCGGTTGCCAGTTAGACATGCTTGTGTCGATACGGCCGGTGTTCTTCAAAAAACTCGACTCGGAGCGTTTATTTGGATTCTTTTTGCATAACCTGCTGTCAGCGCTACACAATTCGTGTATTATATGTATCTCGATGTAAGCTTATACGTTATTTACGCTTCAGTATTAGGTGAAATTATATTTTTATGTAAAAATGTCAAATTTAACGTTAATGTTACTAAGACATTTAATTTTCGAAGTGTAACTGTAACGTGTTCCTTTCGCATCACAGGAACTTGTAACGGGAACTCGTTCCGAAATTGGGAAGGAACAAGGAAAGCCTTCCCGTTTTTGTTGTGGAGGAATGTAAACAACACTGTGTAGTATAGCAACTGTGACTTCTTTCTATTCACTGTGATTCCTTCCAAAAAGAAAACAAACACGCACGAAGAAGTGTAAGTGACATGGTTCCACACGAATTCGTCTAAGATGACTGGACGGCGAAATACATTTTCTTTCTTCTTTTGTTCATTCTTTCGTGTCACATTCGATTGTGTCGAATCTCCCCGCCCTTCCTCGAAGGCTGTGTGCAACATACGTGGCGTATAGCTTTCAGGATCGGCAGCATTGCAGCTTTCTGCGCGTAGCTTTGTGAGACTGCCTGCGTCCTCGGCCCTCGTTTGATCCAGCGACTGTGTCGTGACGTCATCGCGTAACGTCACGTTATGTGACGTCGTCGCTATGCTGTAAGTTCTCGCAACCCCTTGACATCACCGTGCGACGGTGATTTTTTGTATAACTCCGTTCTGGCGCTGCCGATGGTCAGTCTTAATGTTTGTTCAAGCGCGGCCGCTCGATAAATTTGTCGAGTGACCCCGGATGAGGCATCCAAGGTTTTCTCCTTAAGAAATGAAATGAGCTAGAAAACGAAGTTTAATCTCGGCACATTTCATTCTGCTACTTCTTGGCGAGTGTACATTTTATTTTAACTGTGTTTTTTTCTTGTCTGACAGGGTTCCGTGGAACGCTTGATTACCGTGATTCATTTCCGCAGACATGCAAAAAAAAAAAAAAGCCTCACTGGCCATGAAGCATTTGTCTTGCAAAATTGTGTGGCCAACAGTGCAAACAAGTTATCATAGCGCACACGAATATTTTCTGCTATGCAAGAGTTTTGCAACTGCGCACAGAAAACAGCCGTGGCTTTCGTGAACAAGCGATGGAGTTTTAACTAATTTTGCGCAAGCATCGCACGCGCGTCGAACAACGTGCATTGAGGCCTTAAATAGCTGAATATCTCTAACGGCATGAACAAATGATCGATTGATCGATATGTGGAGTTCAACGTATCAAAAACACCACATGATTATGAGAGACGCCGTAGTGAAGGGCTCCGGACATTTCGACCACCTGGGTTTCTTCAATGTGCACCCAAATCTGAGCACGAGGGCCTACAGCATTTTCACCTCCACCGAAAATGCAGCCGTCGCAGCCGGGATTCGAACCCGCGACCTGCGGCGCGGTCAGCAGCCACTATAGACCACCGCTGCGGGGCCGCCGTAAACAAAGCGCAATGTGCTGTGTATTCAAGGCACCATATCTTTGCCACAGTGGTCATATATTTTCAAACGTCGAAGTTATAAAAATAGCATCTTCGCGCTAATATAGGCTTGTCGCAGAACAGAAAAAAACAATTAAGAATTGTAACACTAACAGATCTGTCTTCCTTGTAGCATCATATCCCCTTTCATACCCGCGTCAACCAGAACAATGGAACGATAACACTGGTAGAACTACATTCAGTGATAAAATGCTGCAGTATTCATCGCTGAGACTATTAAATCAACTGTAAAAAAATAAAAGCTAAATTTATCAATTTTGCCTTTGAATTCTGAGCCATATATTTGTGTGCTCCTAAATACTCGTGTGAAAGGCCCACATTTTTTTTAATTTGTATTGATTTTATTCAAGTAAAAAAAAAATACACTTCGTAAAGAGGCGACTAAAGGCATTTATGCCGGACGAGGTCCTCCCACCAGAAACAACAGTTTGCACATAAGCAACGACAAAAAAAAAAAAAAAAACGGAAGCAACTGAAAAACTTACATAAAAGAAGTATTATTTCATGTACAACTTTGAACACGTATAAATATTTTACAAGTAAATATATAATGAAACATACAATTGTTGACACCGATAACATTGAACGCAAATAGCAGGCAGTATGCACTGAACGAAACGCAATAAAAAAAAACTCTGAAAGAAGTATACAGTTGATTTATTTGGCACCTGATTATCTTTCCTGATCTTTGATTTCTTATAAATTGTTCTATACCTCTGTTGTTGTTCAAAAGATCTGTAACCTGGCGGTGCAACGTTTGCGAATTGTAGTTCGTCCGTATCTTGTTATTTCTGTAGCTAACATGTCGGAAAGTATATGGCGGATGTTTTTGAGAGAAAATGTAGCATCGTTTTTAAATAAGTGATATGTCTCAAGAGTCAACCTTAAGGTTTTCAAGTCGTGTGTGTTTAGTATAACAAGTTTGCTCCAGTGTTCGTTTGTACTGACTCGATAATTCATGTTACTGATGGTACGAATGGCTTTTTTTTTTTGTAAAACAAATGGTGCTTGAAAATTAGATTGCGTAGTTTTTCCCCAAGTCAATAGTCATTAATGAAGGTATGATTGCACAAGAGCGTAGTACAATTGTTTCTTAAACGATAATGGCAGCAAATCTCATTTTGTAGATTATATAGATACCAACAGAACTGAAAACTTCAGAATACGCACGATAAACGGGATCTGTTCAAGTTAGCCTATCATTAAAAATTACGCCTAAAAGTAATATGGAAACCACTTGCGATAGAGCACTATTTCAAAAAGCAATAATGGGTTCATTGTCTATAACCTTGTTTTTCGGCCTTAATAATATGAACTTTGTCTTGTTTACATTGAGCTATATTTTATTTGCTGTGAGCCATTTGGACAATTCATCCTGCCACGTGTTTGCATAGCTCGCTACTGAATCTATGTCATGCCCAGAAAAGAAAACAGAGTGAGAGAGAGAGATAACTCTATTGAAAAGCAAAGAATTTAGCCACATATATAAATCGCTGACTTGCTACTCTGCGTGGGGAAGGGGATTGAGGATTGAAAGTACGAAAAGGGAGAGACAGAGAAAAAAGAATGTAAAGATTGAAGGCAGAATAAAAAAAAAGAAAGGAAAGGGCCACCTCTTTGCCTATTGAATCAGGACGCGCGTTATTAGTTTTTCCGTGGTGTCAAACTACAGCTACAGTTTGTCTATCTGACTGATGCTGTCCAAGTACGCAAACAAAAGTTTCATAGCACGCCTCTGTAAAGTGGGGCAGGCTAAATGTCCCAATACACAGTCAAGGAAGAGAGTCAAGGGAGAAAGATCCAACGCTCATAAAGCGCGCACTCGTCGGCATACGCTATACACTGGAACAATATATGTTCCACAGCTTCGACGTAGCCACAGTTGTTGCAGTACGGACTCGCTGACTGACCGAAGTGGTACCGTAGGTTGTAAACATATGCGCTGTTTAGACATAGACGATTGTACAGTGTTTCCAGATGTCGAGGAATATTGAATGAGAGTCTTGTTCTGAGGTAGGGGGGGGGGGGGGGAAGTGGTTCTTAAAATTGGAAAAGAAAAGAAAAGTGAACCCCGCAACTGTCTGCAGCTAAGTGCGACACCTCAGCAGTGGTTCACATGGGAAGGGGAATGGGGGATAATAGACTTGAGCGAAGAGAGGAAAGAGAAAGGAGAGAGCGAGCAAAGGAAGGGGGGGACGCACAGATCGTCTACCAAAATCACGGGGCGCGAATTCTCTAAATTCGCTCACGCAGTCCGCTTCCGTCTACAAAGTCGAGCAGCGCTGAAAGGGCACGCTTGATATGCGCGCGGCCACTGTTCGGGAACAAGAGGTGCTCAGTTGTTGTCCGAGGCAGGCCGAGAGCTCCGTACGTTGCGAGCATCACCTGTCTGCTCGCGTCACCAGCCGGGCAATGTAGGGGTCGGTTGAGTGAAGGAAGACACAATGATGTATCGGAAGGTTCCAGCGTGTCTTATTTCCTTCAAACGCAAGACTTTTAGTCAGCTCAGCAGCATCTGGTTTCGTGAAATAGGTCCGTCTGTGATTGTGTTGTCGAAGACCTTTGCGCGCTGCTTCGTGTGATTTTTCGTTAGAGAGAATGCCGCAATAAGCCGGCATCCACTGAAATGTGATAGAGTTTACTGCGGTAACAGCCAGGTGATGTAGGTATACCATGTCGAATGAAACGGGGTCTGAATTCGTTTTCTTTAGGAGGTTGAACAACATCTTTAGTGCTCCCTTGAAGTCGATGAAAATTACCCATCGGTCCAGCGTTAGCACAAGATGAAAATATTTGTGTCATCTGCATACATAACCATCGAAGCAGCGCAAGGAATGTCGACTATATTAATACGCAAAATAAACAGCAGCGGCCCCAAAATTTATCCTTCCGGTACGCACGTGCGTACCGGAAGGATAAATTCAAGGATAAACAACAAGAGTACAATGCACACTAGTGCATTATACTCTTGTTGCAAGTTAGCCCGTGATCAAATCTGAAGGGGGGCCTCTTTTTCCGTAGTATCGCAACTTAAGCGAAAGAACTTTATGATTAACCCAATAAAATCCTTTTTTTTAGGTCCAGGAACAGTCCCACTGTGAGAAGTTTACATTTTATGTTTATTATTTCATCCTTCATGCGCAGCAAGGGCCGTTCTGTGATTTTCTCTTCTGAAATCGAAACTGCTGGTTTGATATTGCGTTTATTTCCTCAAGGAAGCTAACTAAGCGCGTGTTAACAATTTCAGCAACCTTGCTGATGACTGATAAAACAGAGATTGAACGATAATTCAAAAATGAGTTTCCATCACCTCCTTTGTGTATAAAAGATACTCGTGCTATTTTCAGCTTATCAGCTGAAACATGATTAACATTTGTTTCATGAACCTTCCTTGCGGCGCTTGTAAGACATGTTGACCTTGTATTATTGTTTTATTCCGTTTTACCATAACTCATCATCTATCCAGACACACAACGGTGCCTTTTTTATGCGCTATGTACGTGCGCGGTGTACGAGGTAGCGAGGTTCACCTTAAGCTGGTGATTGCGACTTTTATCGCCTGGCCATCCTTGAAACTCCGTTGCAGAATAAATTATTTTAGCGAGAACATGCTGCTCGGCTCTCTAACTAGAGCCCCTGAACTCGCTCAACGCAACAGGTGGCCACGAACATGTCCCCACGCCTACATACCCATTTCTGTGCTTGAACGTCGTGGGTGGCTGCCCATAGGAAAAGAACGCGAAAGGGTTTCTTTTTTCCTTTGTGGGACCGGTAAAAAATATCGATTCAGGGAGTGGTAGCTGACGTATCCGAGTTATCACGTCGACATATTTCAACGAGCACTTTTCCACGTCCCATACAACCTTACACATGAAATGCCTATTGGCATCCAAGAGCCAAGAGCCCATCCGGAGCTCAATAGACACTTGTCTCTTCGCTCTTTATTTTTTTTTACCATCTCTTATCTGAGATACAAATTACCGGCCATATGCTCCACTTTCCAACATAGTGGCATTGTGCACGAAGTTCCCGAGTCGCTAAGCGTGGTTTGCTCCCCTGGTCTTTTCGAATAGCTCACTGTGTAATCGAGTCGAGGGCGAAAGAACCGAATCGGGACGAGCATATGCTACCGCCGCCGTCTTTCGCGCCTATCTTCGTTGAAAGTGGATCCCATTTTTTACGGCATTGTTCGGCACTCTGAACTACGGAACACATTTTTTTCCCCGCTTACAACCCTTTCTGTGCTTGGACATACACTTTTAGAAAATAAAGAGCAAAAAAAACCGGAGGGGTTAGGGTTGGTATTGAAAGGTGAAGATGCAGGCTGCTCGCAGAAGTAACACAAGTGGTGACACGAGCTGGAGAATGTAGAGACGATGTTTTTTTTTTTGAGAAAGAACGCGAGCAAGTTCACGAGGCTGGTCTAGTGACGGTGCTGTGTTGTACACACGCCTGTTAGACACAGAGATAACGATTTTCACCCATTCTCTCCCCCCTCCCTTCCATTTTTTTATATCGCGTACCCTTTGGACCCGACGAAGAGCGCGCGACTGATTCCGTACGCCCTCTTCCCAACGGACGGGCGAGAGAGGGTATAGCAGAATGGAGTGGAGCGGTCTGGCAGAGCGGATCACACTAGCGCCACCTAGGGAAGTTGGAGCGGAGGCCGTGGTGCGTCTGTTTGCTTGCTGAACGACCCGCTGCTTCCGTCAAAAAGGAGGGGTGGGGATAAAAAAACGAGAGCATCTTTTCTCCTCAGGCAGGATTTTTTTGTACCTTCGTCTCTTGGGGCATTTTTTTTTTCAAATTTCGTTTTTCTTCATCTTAACCCTATCCTCCCGTCTACCGTACACATGCTAACCCGAACTCCCTATTTTGAAACCAAAAAGTGGGAGAGAGAGAGAAAGAGCGACCTTTGAATAGAATGCGAAAGACTTAAACATACCAATATGCGCGAAAAGCGAGTTGAAACCCCTTTCTGTTCAGGATTTTAACCCTTCCAGTCTCTTGGATCGGCTGGGAGCAAGTGGGTGAGTTTCCCTTCTTTTGAGGGGTGAAGAAACGGTCGGTGGTTGACGGTTCGAAAGTCGAGGGGCGACGGAGCCGAAATGTTCTATTGTATAGGAGTTCGCGAAATGAAAGGTCGTGCAAGAAAGAGCTGCGACCCCTTCCATCCACCCGTCCCTCTATACTTACCCCTTTGTATGGGCCTCCTGCGTTTTAACTTACGTTGCTTCCTGCGCGTTCGCTACAAGACGGCGAAGGTTTTGTTACAGATGCCGCAGTCGAAGCAAGAAAGGGTTGAAGGTGTTGTTTGTTTTGCGCAGGTTCTGTAACCTCTCTCCTCCCCCTTCCCCGGTTCCACCTCTGCTCTTACAGGGGGGCAAGTGTGCCTCCTTTTTTGTGTGTTTACGCTTCCTTGGGGTGTTATATTTCTAGTGTGATATTTTTTTTCTCCTCAGTTTGATTTCTCCGCTGCGTATCTGATGGCGGCCGCAGCTGACTCCTTCGGGAGCACGAAGTTTAGGAATAAAGAACCCCGCCCCTTTTGTTCAAGGGCTTTTAGTGCGAACGACCTCTGTCGAAAGGGATAACAACCACAGCCGCTTGACCGACTGAAAAGCCATGGTTTTTACGGCTTTTTTTTTTCTGACTCCGAAATGTGTGTAACCCGGTCAACCTAACGTGACCTTTGGGCTGCTCGGTCAACCTCCAGTTTTGGTTTATTCGTTTTTCTCTCTTCCTCTCTTCTTCAGCTGCTTCGCTGAATAAACCAAATATTTAGAAACCGGGGTTAGGCGTGTATTTTTTTTTTGCCCTAAAGGGTGACGTAAGTGAAACAATGAACAGATTAGATTTGTAAATGGTGCTCAGAGAAGTCTAATGTTAATATTATCACCATAGATTTAATAATGGAAGAGATAATCAAAGTAAGTATTTCGTTTGTAAAATTTGTGCTGGAATCTACGTTCGTGACATCATGAATTTCACATCGCGTATTTTGAGTTCACGTATTTTTCGCACTTTGGCGACACTGGTCCGACAAAATTTAATGAAACTGGGTATGCTAAGCCTGTGGAGCTTGTGGCCCACTTATATTATTATGAAGGTCTTAAATGATGCGTTGTTCATTAGCCATTTCTAAATAACAAGGGCGGAATTAGCATGGTTTTAATTAGCATGGTCTTTTGTGCCTGTTTCTATCCTTTCTTTCTTTATTTATCCGTGTCTTTATGAAGAAAGCTTCATGATTTAGAGCACTGTGTTCTCTACTATGAGAGTGCTAAGCTCTCCCTTTGGTGAACTGGCCTATGTTATACCTGTGTCACACGGGCGCGCAAAAAAGTCTTTTAAGTAAGCGGTCTTTTACGAAGTTGAAAGACTTTTAACAAAAAGGTGTTTGCGGCGCAGACACACGGCAGCAACGATCTCCTTTTAGTGTTTTCGTTCGAAGACGCTAGCAAAAGCGTGGCGCTAGCAGTTAAAAGAGAAGCAAGGAAAATTAAACGATGTATCACGATGTACAAATTAAAGACTTGTTGCACTGCTCGTTTCTTCAAATAAATTTAAGAATAAGAGATGAAGAAACACCAATGTGAAAGTTTTTTGCACTAGATAAGGAAGCGTTCCCATAATTAGCGACGTGCACAAGTCCGTCTGGCACCACTGTGCTTTTATTTACCGTATTTGTTTTTCACTGCTCTCGACACGTTATGGGCGACCGTACGGGAGAAAAAGCGAGGATCGCAAGCCTCACGGCCTGCCTTCTCGCTCTGGAAAGCGAGGCAGACGCTGCAAAAGCCGCCAAGGAGAGGATAAAGCAGCGGAAGACCGAGCGTCACCACGTGATATTGCCGACACGTTGTAGCTGCTTACGAGAGTAGAAAAGGAAATAACCATTAGAAGAGTTCATTACACCTTCTGCAGGATATGAAATTTGTTTTTACAAAAAGTTTTGGTGACAGAAAAATAAGCATTTGCTCTTTTTTTTCCCACCACTCGAAAATTGCTGGCGCCGACTGGTTTCGAGGCTACTCATTCGGAGCCGTAAAAGAGATAGACGAACGCCGTTTACGAAAAAGACCGCTTCTGAAAAGGAGTTCGCTCTGTGCCGTGTGTCTGCTGTCAGGAAATCCTTTTCGGAAGAATACCGCTTACTTAAAAGACTTTTAAGTGCCCGAGTGACAGGGGTATTATACAATTCTGAGAAAGTTCATTTACACTATGTATAAAACGAAAATTTGACACCGTCTCTGTAATCAGAGCTACATATGTATGGGCACGTGCTATGTTTAGAATCAATTGGTTTACGCTTTATACCTCTACAGGCACTCTACTATGGGAGATACTACTCAAGATGTCTCGGTTATTCCAAACGCATGATTAGAACAAATACTAAATGATTTCAGTGATGTTCCGCACTACGCAGAAGAATTCCCATTTTAACTCATGTGCTGTAAGTGCTTCGCAAATTGTGGGCTTGGTGTCTACATCAGCAGTGAACTATAACTTGCTTCAAATAAATACCAAACTGATCTCAAGGGCTATGCTTGCATGATGCATGTGCCTGAACTGATTGTAGAAACCGAAGCGCACTCCGACCGAACAAAATTGGTCCTCAATGGTGAATTTAACCATTTACGAGTTTCTCTGCTTTATCGCAAAGGTTCTCTTTGGCCCGAAATGACAGCTGAAAATTCCCAGTAAAATGGGAACTGCGGGAGAGTCTATTTGCTCCTCAACAGCTCGGGGTCACGTGACCCAAAGTTAAGCGTCACATATGACGTCATTGGAACAGCGCTTGGCTTCAACTGGCTACGCTTTGTCAAGCGACTGAGAGGTTAAGTGACAAAAAAACAATGGGGGTATGAGATTCCTTTACGGCAGAGACGAAAGCAGGCGAGGAAGGCACGTTTTTTTTTTTCCCCATCATTCAGTGAGTCCATCATTACGCTTCCATGCTTCGTGCCCTGTCGGATTAAAGAGCTCGTCAAAGGAAGCTCGCGTGATCAGTCACTCCTCTGGTGCTCATGGACGTGTCATGTGTTGTTGTGTAAGTACGACAGTAATGAATCTTGTCGAGGGGAGTGCCAAGTGTGTTGTGTATTGGGAGCCTACATGAACGGCCGGTAATGTAGGCGCCCTGTTGTGTGCCGTCAAACGCACTTCCGAACATGTTTGCCGGCATTTACTGATACGGCTGTTGGCGCCATACACTTTGCATCAAAGGAACCCACTCAAGTCTACAGGTGTATGGCCCGGAGTCTTCCCGGTGGCCATTCGGTTGTCTCGCGGCATTACACAGTGGACGCTTCTAATTTTTGAAGTAACCAGTGAGCATTCGGCAACTATAGGGGTCAGGAAACTTGTCTAGAATGCCATAATGGCACGCTCTCGCAACTTGACATGCTCACACTTAAGCATTTAGCCTTGGCGGCTTTGCATATGCGAGAATTTCGGCTCTTTCAAAATAGTGGTGGTCAGAAAACGTAGTCAGTGCAGACGCCTTTTTGGTGTTTTAGACAAATGTGCTGATCCGTGACCGGTACTGTACTACGTGCGTTATGGCAACACACAACTCGCCAGTGAGACGGGCACTCGCTCTGGTCTCTTGCCTAGGTGATCCGAAGGTCGCTGGACTGAATCCGTGGCAGTAGCATTTCCGATGGAAGCAAATACTTTTGAGACCCGTGTGTTGAGATTCAGGTGCACAGATAAAGAACGCCAGGTGGTTGAAATTACCGCAGCTCTCTACTATATACGGCGTCCCTCATAATCTGATCTGCTTTGGAGATTTTAAACTCTGACGAATATTATTAATCTTCGGCCGAGTTGTGACGCGGACGCAGAAGAAAACGAGGTACCGCGGCGCAATAGAGCAAAATATGAATGAAGCCGCCAAGGTAATGAACTACGCAGCGTGGATAAAGACCACAAGTATGTAAGATAACTTGAAATATTGCAAGCGAACCATAATGATTGTTTGTTTGTAGCCTGGAATCCACGGCACATACCCACTCTGGGGGATTGCCCAAGGCATGGACGGTAACTGCACTATTGCTAACAAAAGAAAAAAAAAGTGTACAAGAAGGAAGACATTATAAAAAAAACAAAAATTCAAAGAGTGAGAAATTAAATTAACAAAATAATCACTAATACAATAACCATAATGTAAAAAAAATGCGTCTTTCTTTTCTGTCACGTGACATCAAACTGGCTTGAGGAGACGTAGCCACTTGCAGTGCCATTTGAAGCCGATCGTTTTACCAAAGGCGCCATATGTGACGTTTGCCTTGGGTCATGTGACCCCGAGCTGTTGAGGTGCAAATAGACTCTCTCGGAAACTGCGTACCCTGCTAGGGGAGGACGGGGCACAGGGCGTGTATAGAAGAAGTATCCAACGATTTCGAGTACTTCGCACTCAACTATGAGGGAGCAGTGAGCCGTCTCTTGGTAAACTAACATCTCAAAATAAAACACACGTATGTTTGAAAAAAAAATGTTTGTCGATTCAGAGAACGCTGTACTCTGCTATGAGAGAGCAGTCCCAGTATAATATGTTCGCGACTAAGGGAGCGTGACTCGAAGGTTGTGTTTAGAAAAAAGTGGTTAACGAGTTAGAGTGCTTGGTACTCTATGGGAGAGCCAAAAGCCGTCTCGTGGACCCCGCACATGGCATATGTAAACTGATAGCGTAAGTTTCGTAGAAGCCCATGGATCCAGTAATTGAAGGCTCGTCGCCACCGCCGCCATCTACGTGCGCAGAGTACAACTAACAGCAAAAATAAAATAAAAATAAAATATCATGGCATAAGCGGAAGTGGTTTAGCGACGTCGTGCGTTTGCCTTACATTGCGCGAGATTGATAATTTTCTCAATTGCTGACCGTATACGTGCCGTTATAAATATGCGACTTTATCGCCTTATGGCTCGCTAATTGCACGCGTGAGAGAAAAGGAAGACCAACAAGAAAGATTGAGAAAGTAAGGTTGTTTTATTATCCAAATAGTGTAATTGCGGCACAACTCTTCACGAGCACAATAGCATAAATATTTCGAAAACTTACGTTACCCAATCGTGGAAAACTACTGCAGCAAGACAGCAGCCTTGCGAATATCGCTTTGGCAACCGTATAGAGTAGAGCGTCTCGTTGCTTAGCGTGTCGCATTCATAGTTCAGCTCTGAAATATCACGCCAGTGAACAGAACATAAGCAAATAAATAAACTACGGAAGGTACGCATGAAACTATTACGCTGAAGTGAGCGATGCCTCATTATCCCAGCAATGCTTCGAACGAAACACAAGCCATGACAGCACGTTGCCTGGATACACTCAACATTTATGGCACTAGACCACAAAAATGAGGCAATCAACTATTTAGCCAAGTGTCAGATAAACGTAAAGTAAAAGTTAACTTTGACATACTAAAAATTACGACTATTTGAAAACGATATAATAAATTGAGTTTTTGGTTATTTTTTTTCTCCTCACATAGTCGCCGCTTCAAACGTCGGCAGGCGTTGATGCCTATAGCAATGAGTTTTCAACACTTTTCGTTTCAATTTTGGTCACCCATGTAATATGACCATGGCTCACACTTCATAATTCTGCATCGGCAAGAATTACAGGGTTGCCCATGTAGAAAAATTGTTCTTTCCACTGCCTAGCGTAGTTACCCACCCTGCCTCTCGTAACGAAGCTGTGTGTTATCAAAAATGGTTTAACAATTTAGAGTACCTTGTACTCTACTATAGAGCTGTGTGTTTAGAAAACGTGTTTAATGATTTCGAGTACTTGGTACTCAACTACGGGAGAGCAGTAACCCCTCCCCGTTATAGACAGGGCTACGTCATAACCAGCCAGCAACGCAGCAGTTGCGTGTTCAGAAAACGTGTTCGACGATGTAAAGTGTATAGTCTACTATGCGAGCGCATATAGCCGTCCCTATTGTGAGTTTTATACCGGTGTCACACAGGCACTCTTAATCGCGATCCGGGCAATTCGGATTAGCGAACTTCGGCGACTTTGAGCGTATCTCATTGATGATTGATATGTGGGGTTTAACGTCCCAAAACCACCATATGATTATGAGAGGCTCCGTAGTGGAGGGCTCCGGAAATTTCGACCACCTTGGGTTCTTTAACGTGCACCCAAATCTGAGTACATGTGCACGGGTCTACAACATTTCCGCCTCCATCGGGAATGCAGCCGCCGCAGCCGCGATTCGATCCCGCGACCTGCGGATTAGCAGCCGAGTACCTATAGCCACTATATAGACCACCGCAGCGGGGCAATTTGAGCGTATCTATCTATCTATCTAACCGCCTACAACTTTTAGCTTTCCTGGCTGCTTCGATAATGGTATCGATACCAAGCTTGGTACGATATAACATGACTATATGACTAACATCTATGACTATATGACTATATGAAGAACATCGTTCTATCGCGTCACGTCGGCGATGCCACGCCAGGCGCCGATATTCCCCTAGTAGAGATCAGTGGGTCTGCACACTGACCTTTATTGTGAATCTGCACGCCATATACTCGTAGGTGCGCGCCGCGCTGTGTTCCTTTGACGCATGCGCGTTTGAACGCGCACGGCATCTCTCCGTGACGAAGAGCGGCAGACGCTGTGCTGTCCGAGTAACGTCGTCGAAATGCAGGATATCGCATTTCGCGCCGGTTGCCACCGGACCACGTCGACAAATGCTGGTCGCGCCTGGCGTCACACTAGAGTGCTCGCGTTTTGCTAGCGTGACGTTGCTGCGCCCAGCCTGCGAGTGCGTCAACGTTGCGTCGAAGTATGGTTGGGCCCTTCATGACGCGCTCGCCGCTGTTGTGCTAGCTCCACATGTAGCAAATTTGGTATCACGGGAAGTGAATAGACGGCGAAGATTAATGACACGTCCAAACCTGATAATCATAATATGCGTTAATGTAAAACATCACTACATGCTACGCTCATAGCGTTCTCGCGGCCGTTTCACTAGTTCTACATATACCAAATTTAGTATTACGTGACGTGAATGGACGATGAATGTAAATGACACGTCCAGGTATGATAATCATGATATGGACTTCATGTAAAACATGACTACATGCTAAGCTCATAGCACGCTCATGGCAGTTTCGCCAGCTGCATATATAACAAAGTTGGTAACAGGTGACGTTAATAGATGACGAAGGTAAATGAGCCGCCCAAACATAAAAATCATGACATAGAAGTCATGTACGGCATAATTTACCTCCGCCTATTAACTTTGTGCTCATTTTAAAGTGACATTTCACCCTTCCTCGTTCGTGCTTCGCATATTATCGATTCCCGCTGTACGTGGGATTTGGCAATTTTTTTATTGATCGCGATCAACTTTATGATCGCTGGTACACGGCTCAAGCTAATTCGGTTCGAGCTTGGTTCAGATGAAATGCCCCACGTGGCATTTGCGCGCCGTAAAACATGCCACTGACAAAACTCTGCGTACGGTATATCTATAAAGCCCTTTACCATGCAGCAATGTTATTCATGTAAGAACCGCTCGAACGTCAAAAACTTTGCATGCCACTACAATAGTATTTTCATAAATCTATCATTCGACAAAACTTTCCTAGCACTTACCTGCATTGCTGTGTGAGATTCTTAACCTTCGCTTTTATTTCTGATGGCCCCCGCTCTTAGCCGTGTAGTCGCAGCGAAGCGTGAATCTCGTTGTAACGCGCCAGTGTTTCACTTCGGGCGCCTCATGTCTGTTCCAGTCGCTTCTGCCAACGGTCAATTGCTGTAAAGATCTCTTCATTCGACCACGAACTTCGCGTACCTTGCGACGTAGTCAAAAGGCTTGCAACACTCATAATGAGTTTGCTTCGAGGGGCCCCAACAGCTCCGACGGGGCGAAAGTTGAACTATAAGTGCTAAAGGCAATGGTCGACTGCTTCTCATCTGCTTGTCGTCTGCGTCTCCCGTAATTACATGTGGTTGATGGGAACCATAAAATATACAATGTGTAGGGAACTATGCGAACGACGACGAAGCAGCATGAAACAGCAAGCCACAGCGTTGGTGCACGCGCGACCCGAGCTTGCGTTTGTTTTGTATTTTCGGCCTGTTGGCGTTCCTCGCTCTTCTGGCGTTCTTCGGCCTTCCAGTAGGTCTGTACGTAAACTGCGTGACATCTGGTGGAGGTGTGTGGACTCCCGTACAAACCTGGAACTTCGCTCCCGTAAGCTTCCTCCTCTACGTGACACGAACATGGCCACCGAGACGCCTCTCCAGGTGGGACCTTCGACCGTCCATGTCACTTGCGGTGCCGTGTATCCTCAACGAGACCCTCCTGCCTTCACGGGCTCCACTGAGTCGGACGTCGAAGATTGGTTGGCGAGGTACGACAAAGTCGGCGCAAATAACAAATGGGACGACCCAAGTAAGCTGGGCTACGTCACATTCTACCTTGCGGACACCGCGCAACTGTGGTTTAATAACCACGCAGCTGACATTACTACGTGGTCTGCATTCAAGACGGCTATTACGGACGTCTTTGGACGACCTGCGGCACGCAAGCTTCAAGCCGAGCACCGTTTATGTCACCGTGCGCAGCAACCAGGCGAGACCTACACGGGCTACATTGAAGATGTGTTGCATCTATGCAACCGCATCAACTCTACCATGCCTGAGGAAGAAAAAATTAGGCACATATTGAAAGGCATTGACGACGGCGCCTTTCAGATGTTGCTCGCGAGAAATCCCCCCACCATTGCTGTCCTCGTTTCCCTCTGTCAAAGCTTCGATGAATTGCGTAGGCAGCGCGCAATTGCTCGTCAAGCCCTCACGACGCCAGACACGCTCGCAAGCTTGCACCTAGCTGCCCATCCTACCGACCAGCAGCCGCTGCTTTCGACAATCAAGGACTTCGTCCGCGAAGAGGTAGCGCGCCAGCTGTCGCTGCTGCCACTGACACATGAGCCCACGCAAGCTTTGGCACCGGACCTCCAACACGTCATTCGGACCCAAGTCGCTGAAGCCCTTCCGCCGGTGCATCAGCAACCACCAGTCACAACGCCTCTCACGTACGCTGCCGTCGCTGCTCGGCCTACGCAACAGCGTATGCCGTATGCTCAACCTGCCACGCCACCCTATGTCGTGCCCAATTGCGGCGCCGTATCCCTACGCGAGATCTTCAGATCCATTTTACCGTCGCTCAGACGCTTGGAGGACGCCGGATAATCGGCCCATCTGTTTCGCCTGTGGTATCGCTGGACACGTCGCCCGCCACTGTCACCGAGATCCCCCTCCAGTCGACACCGTGGGCAGGCCAATGGTGTCGTCGTCTAGGACGCCATCAAGGTACACCACTGACGGTCCTCGACCCTACGCAAACCATCGGTCACCATTGCCACGACGACGCTCCCTGTCACCTATGCGTCGCCGACCTGCTACGGAAGAGGGAAACTGATCGCGGCAGCTCCGGAGGCAACAGCTGCATACAATTCGAACTACTTAAGGCCTCCATCTTTCTCGCCGCAAAACGTTATTGGCGTCGATGTTGAGGGGACCGCTTATCGACACAGGGGCCGCCGTTTCCATAATCTGTGAGACCTTATGCCGCAAGTTGAAAAAGGTGACGACGCCTCTTTCGGGCCTGATGCTCCACACGGCCAACTCGCAGTGCATAGAACCTACAGCTGTGTGCACTGCACGCGTCATTATCCAAGGTGAACTTTATGCCATTGAGTTTTTTGTGCTGGCATCCTGCTCCCACGAAGTCATTCTTGGATGGGACTTTCTTTCACGTCATCGGGCCATCATAGATTGCTCACGTGCAGAAGTTGCCCTTACACCGCTGCCAACCTCTTGTTTGGTGGATTCTCTTTCTGAAGCTTACAAACTTGTCGTTGTTGCAGACACGGAAATAGCACCGAGAACATCCGCCCTTGTAGCCCTGACCTGTACGGCCGCTCCTGCCGGAACTGTTTTGTTCACTCCGTCTGACGTATTTACCCGCCGCCGTAGCCTGCCCTGCCCTTTGCCGTACTCACCGTGGAATCCGGTGCTACCGCCATGCTCGTCGCGAACTCGCTATCGTCGCCAGTTACCTTACTTCGCGGAGAATGTTTGGGTAACAAACAAGACGTTGACCTCTTGCGCCCTCTAGAGTTCGCCGAACACGCACCTCACCTCCAGCTCAATGCTATGACGCCACCTGTGGCCACACTGCCCGCGCCAGACTCATTCCAGCCCTCTGTTGCCGCTGAGCTATCGCCGACACAAAGAAGCGAACTCTTGTCCCTTCTTCGAGAGTTGCGTTCTGCCTTCGATTGCGCTCAACCATCTTTGGGTCGCACAGCGAACATCACGCACCACATTGACACCGGTACTCATGCTCCCTTACGCCAACGACCATATCGAGTGTCAGCGGAAGAGCGCCGTATTATCAACGAACAAGTCGACGATATGCTCAAGCGTGGTGTCATCCAGCCATCGCAGAGCCCTTGGTCGTCCCCTGTTGTACTTGTGCGCAAAAAGGATGGGTCTATCCGATTATGTGTCGACTACCGCCGGCTCAATAAGATGACTCGGAAGGATGTGTACCCATTGCCACGCATCGACGACGCTCTCGATTGCTTGCAAGGGGCAGAATATTTCTCCTCTTTAGATTTACGCTCAGGATATTGGCAAGTTCCAATGGCTGATCCTGACCGATCGAAGACTGCATTTGTAACACCTGATGGGCTGTATGAGTTTAACGTCATGCCGTTTGGACTCTGCAACGCCCCAGCTACCTTCGAACGGATGATGGACACCATCCTTCGCGGCTACAAGTGGAACACGTGCCTTTGCTACCTAGACGATATCGTCGTTTTTTCTCGCGACTTTTCCACTCACCTTGTTCGTCTTCGTGCTATTCTCACGTGTCTCACCTTTGCTGGCCTTCAACTTAACATCAAGAAGTGCCATTTTGCCGCACGTCAGCTCACTATACTGGGTCACGTCGTCTGCAAAGAGGGTGTTCTCCCGGATCCGGCAAAACTCCGCGCCGTGGCCGACTATCCGAAGCCCAATTCCATCAAGACGCTTCGAAGTTTTATCGGCCTGTGCTCATACTTTCGTCGATTTGTGCGCAACTTCTCTTCCATCATCGCGCCTCTTACCAACCTGTTGACAGCTTCCAAAGGCATTTCTGCTTGGTCAAAAGAGTGCGACGAATCCTTCACCGCGCTTCGGCGGTTATTATTATCACCTCCAATACTACGTCATTTTGACCCTGATGCGCCTACGGAGGTCCACACCGACGCCAGTGGTGTCGGTCTTGGTGCTGTATTGGCTCAACAAAAACCAGGGTACCAAGAATACGTGGTCGCTTACGCGAGTCGAACCCTCAAGAAAGCCGAGTGTAATTATTCCGTCACGGAGAAAGAGTGCCTCGCAATTGTCTGGGCTTTGACGAAGTTCCGCCCATACCTTTATGGTCGCCCTTTCGAAGTCGTCACGGACCACCATGCTCTATGCTGGCTATCATCGCTCAAAGACCCGTCGGGGCACCTTGGTCGTTGGGCGCTTCGCCTACAGGAATACGACATTCGTGTTGTACACCGATCCGGCCGCAAGCACTCCGACGCTGATGCGCTATCCCGCTCGCCGCTACCGGCTGACCCGGCCTCCTCGTCACCTTCTTCAGCTGTCATAACACCAATCGACTTCACAGACATGGCATCGGAACAACGCAAAGATGTGTGGATTTCCCAACTCCTCGCCTTTCTGACTGATCCGTTAGCTAATTTAGTCTCAAGAACTATCCGCCGTCAAGCCACACATTTCGCTATTCGAGACGACCTACTCTATCGGCGGAATTACACGTCTGAAGGTCGGAAGTGGCTGTTAGTGATACCCAACCACATGCGCTCGGAAATCTGTACTGCTTTCCACAACGACCCGCAAAGCGCTCACGCTGGCGCTCTCAAAATGTACAACCGTCTACGTCAGCGGTACTACTGGTGCGGCATGTACACATTTGTCCGCAAGTACGTACGTGCTTGTACTGCATGCCAGCGACGTAAAGTCCCACCTCAACGCCCTGCCGGTACACTTCAGCCTCTGCCTTGTCCAGCGCGTCCGTTTGACCGCGTCGGTATCGACTTATACGGACCACTTCCCACGTCGTCTTCTGGAAATAGGTGGATAACTGTCGGCGTGGACCACCTTACGCGTTACGCGGAGACAGCAGCACTACCCGCAGCAACCGCGAGGGAAGTTGCGTTTTTCATCTTGCGCAACTTTGTTCTTCGCCATGGTGCTCCCCGCGAGCTTTTGAGCGACCGGGGGCGTGTTTTCTTGTCTGACGCCATTCAAGCATTGCTCGCTCAGTGCAACATGGTTCATCGCCTGACGACAGCATATCACCCGCAGACGAATGGCCTCACAGAACGATTTAATCGCACTCTCGGTGATATGTTGACGATGTACACAGCTTCAGACCAGACCAATTGGGACACTGTCCTTCCATTCGTCACGTATGCGTATAACACCGCTACGCACGCGACAACAGGGTTCTCCCCTTTCTTTCTGTTGTACGGACGCGAACCATCGTGCACGCTGGACACTATCCTCCCATACACGCCCGACTCCTCTGAGTACACTGCAATTTCTGATGTTGCCAGGTACGCAGAAGATTGCAGACGATTGGCCCATTCTCTGACAACCGAGGACCAAGGCCACCAGAAGCTACGGCTTGACACCGACCGACATCTCTCTACTTTCACGACTGGTGCTCTCGTTTGGCTCTGGGTTCCACCGAGCACTCCTGGCCTTTTGTCGAAATTACTGGCACGATACCACGGGCCCTACCGCATTCTCGCCCGTACGTCACCCGTCAATTATGAGATTGAGCCATCGACACAGTCTCATGACTTACGCCGTCGTGGCCGAGAAATTGTGCATGTGAGTCGCCTGAAGCCGTATTACGACCCCGCTATAGTGACTACGCCTTAAGTCGCCAGGTTGGCTACGCTATTCACCGGGGGCCAATGTAGGGAACTATGCGAACGACGACGAAGCAGCATGAAACGGCAAGCCACAGCGTTGGTGCACGCGCGACCCGAGCTTGCGTTTGTTTTGTATTTTCGGCCTGTTGGCGTTCCTCGCTCTTCTGGCGTTCCTCGGCCTTCCAGTAGGTCTGTACGTAAATAAACTGCGTGACAAATGCTTCAGATAATGTTCTGATATAAACAGTCTAGAATTTGCTTTTTTTAATAAAAATCTAGCTGTTTTAAAGCGTTTTTATTGAACTATGCTCGATTTTATTGTTTATTGTGCTTTCAACGAGCTCGGCTAAAGGGTTCCAACGACAAAAAAATCGCGATCTCTCAGGCAGATCGCTATGCTCGGACCGCGATAATCTTTATCCCGATCACGCCTGATCGTGATTAAAAGTGACCACGTAGCTGCACCTAATCTCGATCGTGATTAATCCGGTTCGGCACTGATCGCGAATAAAGTGCGCGTGTGACACCGGTATTAGAAAAAGTGGTTAAAGGATTTGAGTGCCTATTACTCAACCATTAGACCGCACAAAGCCGTCCCGTGGGCCTGACACTTGATCAGGGCCCTATGCACAGTGCTCTGTGTTTAGAAAAAATTGTTAACGATTTAGAGTACGAGGTACTATTGGGAGAGCATAAAGCCGTCCCGTAAGCCTCAAACCAGCCTATACAAGGCTCTGCTGCCTGTACAACCAAACTGGAAATGCCGAGTGGATTTCGTCAGGAACAAAGTTTTCGTTTAAGAGAATTTTATTTCTAGATATATCTTACATAGCTTATGTGCACACAGAAAGATGGACAATGATGATCAGAACGAAGCCCCATTTAGAAAAAGTTTATTTACACTATGTACAAAACACAAAAGTTTCATAACAATCCAGTAATGGGCACATATACTTCGACAAATGTGTTTAGCAAAAAAATCTTTAACGATTTCGAGTACTTCGTACTCAACTATGGGAGAGCCGTCCCGCTAGAAGTGGTTTAAGAGAATTTTATTTCCAGATACGTCTTACATGCGTACGTGCACACAGAAAGATGGACTGTGTTGATCATATGTACAGTGCAAGCTGTTACATATAGCGAAAATAACTTATTTGTGTATGCACTGATGTACACTGCAAAATGGCACAAGGACAGAACATTCATGAACATCGAGATGATTTAACAGTAAGCTGTGTTTAGAAAATGTGGGTAACGATTTAGAGTACTGGGTACTCTACTATGGGAGGGCGTAAAGCCGTTCCGTGAGAAGCAGAGCTCCTACATTACAAAGGTCTGATAGCCGACATTGCCATTAATACGAACAGTAAGCTACTCTCAACATTTTACAAGTTTTATCCACAGTTCACAAAGTCATGGCTTCGTTGCACATTGATCGCGTCAGCCTCAATGGGCGTACTGACCATCGACCTTATCATCTACCGAACTACTTGGCAACACATAGGCATATGCCTCGGCGGTACCCATATCTAAAATCTATGACACCAAGAGCGAATGGTCTTTATTTTTAGTCCGTCCTAAGATTAGGAAGAGGAAGAGAGCGTGAGCCGGCCGAAATATCTGGTTGCACGCTCTCGCACAGCTTAGTTATCGGGTCGCGCGAAACCAAAATTTGCAAAAAAAAAAAAAAAAATAGCAGCATATCCACGGAGTGAATGATGGAGAGTGGGGCGAAGCATTCGTCCGTCCATGCGTCCGTCTGTGTGACCGTCCATGCGTCTGTTCGTGCGCCCGTCACTGCGTTCGTTCATGCATCCACCCCTGCGTCCGTTCATGCGTCCATCCACGCATCTGTCTGTGTGTCCGTTCGTCCGTCTATTCAACACTCCAAGTACCACCATCTCGCATCTTTTCATCATATATTCCCCATAGAGAAGCACCGCCATCCAGCGGACATTCCAAGGACTAAACGAGAGGTGGCACACGCACGCTTTCTTACGGCTTGCGCTTCGGGTCTACTTCCCACCTTCAATCACCTCGAGTTCATGGTATACACTAGTTCACTGTATTTATGGCACTGCGGCCCAACGCTCGCTAAACCTTTCTAAAACCGAGGAGGTTATGCCCAGCGAGTATAACGTAGCAACCTTTTCCTGTCAGATGGTGCTCAATGTACATGCCAATGGCTGCTAATGGGAAATGAGAGACAGGATAATTCGGTTTTTACTTTCTTACGGCTTGCGCTTCGTATCTGCTTCCCCCCTTTAACCACCTCGAATTCATTCATGGTATATACTAGTTCATTGTATTCATGGCCCTGCGGCTCAACGCTCGCTAAACCTTTCTAAAACTAAGGAGGTTACACCCAGCGAGTATAACGTAGCAACCCTTTCTTGTCAGATAGTGCTCAATGTACATGCCAATGGCTGCTAATGGGGATCGCAGCGTGCGCGTTGACTAAAAGCCGAATGCTCCTGTCTCTCATTTCCCATTAGCAGCCATTGGCATGTACATTAAGCACTCGTGTCCAACGGCCGATTTCCGCGTAGCCGCTTCTCCGCTCTCTTAATAGTTGCGGGGCTTTTCAGCCTTTGGAGAAACCGATGTGAGGCCGTAGCTGCCAATTGCCGCCGGCGTGCTTTGTGGCCGATACTGGGGAGAATGAGACGGGAGATCCTCGCGTTCCTCTCCGAAGAGCTTTTCTTCCTCGGGGAGCAAGAGTTTCTGCGGCATTGGTCGTGCCCTTTCGTCAAGGTGGAACACGAAAGGATACAACTCATTTTTCGACCGACTTGGTGCTAAGCAGCGCCCGTTGAGTTGTTATATATGATTTCATTTGTTACAAATTGTGTTTTATTTGGATCTATTGTATCGTTATACCCATGTATCGTGATATCACATTGAATTTTTGTGTACATGTATGCCAACATAATCATGTATATTAGAGCAAATGTCTTCACTGTGACGTAGTGATGTTAGTCGTGAAATATAGATGTGCAGAAGTGTATGTGCTTTGTTGCTGGAATGGTATGAAGCCTTTGTGTTCTGTACATGCTGTAAATAAACTTTTTCTAAACCAGGAGCTTCGTCCTAAAATTAGGTTTTTCTGGAATGCCAAAACGGCCCTCGTTAAATACGAGCAGTTGGGGTTGCCTCGCGAGAAGGGCGGATGGAACATCCCTTCGGTGGTTGCCCTCGCGGACACGTATGCTTTGAAGACGACCCTTAAGGTCCTGCAACTTCAGGAGGAACATCCCGCCAGGAAACTGGCAACATATTTCTTGGGAGTGCAGGGTCGTTTGTTCGTACAGACGCAACCCGCGGGGCCTAAGGCAATCAACCCGACGCCTTTCTATAGGCATGTAGTAGGAATTTACAAGCGTATAGCCGCATTAAATCTAGACACCCCCATCCTGGAGGTGCGTAATACGGAGCTCACTCAAGAGCTGCTTGTAAACTCGGGCTGCGAGGTCAAAAACCCAGGTTTTCCGTGGGTGTTGCTGACACCGAGTTGGCTGCCGGGCAGCATTCAGGATGTGGTGTGGCGTTATGGGTGGTCCGTCCTGCCCACGGCGGATCGAATGTATAAGTGGCACTACGTTCGGTCCGAGCAGTGTGTGCATTGCGGCATGTTCGAGGACAACAAACACGCTCTGTTAGCCTGTCGAGTGGCCAAGACCTTTTGGTCCCTCGTGGACAGGGCGTACCACCCTTTGGGTGTAGACAGATTTCTCAAAAGAAAAAGATGTCCAAACGGCGCGCTAGCACGTCTAGTTCTGACCGCTGGTATGTTCGTGTTGTGGGAAAACAGGTGTCTGGCTGTGCATCAAGCAAAGGAGAGTAAAAATAAATGGCCTTTGCTTTTGCGGTTGTATAATATTGTAACGGATCATTTAGAATTAGAATTATTTTCACTAGGAGAGGAGGTGTTCCTGAAACGATGGTCCTGTGCCTTCATTAAAATCGTCAACAATCGGGTTGTTTTGGCGTGTTCGCCGATTCAAGGCCTGAGAAGTACCTAAACAAACCCACTTTTGTTGTGTTGTGTGCCAGAACAATTCATTGCCAACATGTGATAGATTGATTGTGAACACAAATGTCAAGTGCCATAATTTTGTGAAACTGAATTTGTATGTGTATGCGGAACCGAATTTGTATGCGTTTGTGGAACCGAATTTGTGTGTAGTGTGATGAACAATAAAATTCCTTGTTCGCCCCTAAAATGCCCCCCCCCCCGCATCTTCCGACTGTTGGGAACTCGAGTAAATACGTCACAGGGGGGAGGGGGGGGGGATCGCGTAAGTTTTGCGTCATTGGCATGGTTTGGAAATGCTTAATTGTTATTTCGTCTTTACTGTTCTTATTTAATAAATGCAGGAGAAGTGTTGCCTTCCACGAGTGGTAGGACGCTGATGTGCCAGTGAACGCTTGGGCAGCTCGAGCAGTCGATTTTTACTAGCAGACGCTGTCCGCGTCGCTCTTGCGAGGCGAGAGAGAGAGAGGGGTTGGGTGTAAGCAAACAGTCGGCACGAGCATGCGGCACGATGCGCGAGTCGCGCGCATGCGCAGTGGGGGTGTGGACAACGCCGACGCACGACGCGTGACATCGTGCGACTAAGAAATGCTCCGCATTTAAAACGAACAGATCAAGCAGTTCCGCTGTTGTAACGCGATCACTTACAGTTCTCACGGACTCCCGAGTGGATTGTCGCAACTGCTTGCTGGGGCGCATCGCATAATTTGCTTATCGCCCTGAATGCTACACGGATTGGCGAGCATTTCGACACACACCTTACTACTTAGTGTCAAATCATTGTGTCACTGGGCCGTGATGTGGGCGATGGGAGCCGACCATAGGTCCAAGATGAGACTTGGCCCAACTTGTGGCCGGTGAACGGAAAGTCTGATAACAGCGATGTACACTGGATACTGGCGCCTTACAGAGCGTCGGTTGTCGATCAACTGACAAGCGGTGATGCGCGTGGTATTTTACATGTGCCGTAGGATGTTCCAGCGTTATTGCTATTCGGTTTACGTATTGTTGTGTTCTGTTCTCCTATAGTAAAGTTGAGGAGAACGAGCTCGAACCACAATGGCGGTGTCTGCAGAGGACGGGGCTCTGGTGCCGGAGGCCAATGGGACTCGCCGACCGACGGAATGCGGCGGTTCTTGGTATCGCTGAGAAACCTCGCGAAAAGCCACTGGACTGGTAGTCTCTGCAGCAGCGCAGCGCGGCTGTTTCAACACAATTGCAGAGCTGGTCTCGATGGATGACCAAGATGATGATCTGACGCATTGGACCTGGCCGCTTGCAGGCTACGACTTCTTCTGTGCTTCCATCGGGACGAGAGAGAGAAAAAAATAAGAAAAGAGGGGGGACAAAGTAGAAGACATGCGGCAGCGACCCGAGAAAGTGAGTGTCCGCGCGGCGTGACTGGTGCACGTTCTCTCAATGTTATTAAATCAGTTACTTCCTCAAAGTCATGACTTGACGCACATCGCCCAATCTTGATCTGCGCAGAAGAATTCGCACGTCACCTTCGAAGTATGTTCCAGGAATGTTCGCGTTGTGCACATAATACCATGAGAAGTTTCTAAGAAGATCTTGGTGGTTCTTAGACCATTGGCGCGGTTTGCAGGCGCAAGAAAGCACTCGCACGTGTAATTGGGCGTAAACAGTACTTGACGGAAGAGTATGGCAATACGGTTCCCTGGTTACATGGTGCTGAAAGCAAATGAGCTGGCTGTTATGGATGTACAGGGCGAGCACCATGCAATAAAAATAATTTTTGGGGGTTTTTGCATCCCGAAACCAAGATGCGATTGTGAGGGACATCGTATAGTGAAGAGCTCCGAAAATTTCCATGACCGGGGGTTCCTTAGCGTGCACCTGAATCTAAGTAAATGCGCCTCTAGCATTTCGCCAGCCGCCGCAGCCGGGATTGGATCGGGAAACCTTGAGGTCAGCAACCGAGTGCCGTAACCACTAGACCACTATGGTGGGCCCCAAGCACTGCCTGAAAATCCGCCTCCGAAGTACTTATTCCTATCCCGTGTGACTATTCGGCGATACTATACCATACACTTAAGCGAACTTACTCCCTACCTTTCCGAACACCAAATGATGATGAAGCCGTTAGTTGTAGGTGAATCTATGCTCCTACGTATCCTAATCCTAATTTGCCAACCCTCACCAA
The DNA here is from genome assembly GCF_043290135.1 of Rhipicephalus microplus. Classification (NCBI taxonomy): domain Eukaryota; kingdom Metazoa; phylum Arthropoda; class Arachnida; order Ixodida; family Ixodidae; genus Rhipicephalus; species Rhipicephalus microplus. Next base: position 52,532,297 of record NC_134704.1, on the reverse strand, counting down.
AATTTGTCGTTCGGCTTATTAAGGCGAAAGCCATATAGGCCTTATCAAATGCGAAAGTTGACTGGCGTCTCCCATCACCGTCAACACTGGTGATTAAGAAAATTATCACGTGATGGCGTAACAAACGGCCAAAGTATGTGACTTCATCATGACGTCACAGTCACGTCATGTCACATGACTCCATGACTTTGTTAACAGTGAGGAAACAGTGGGCAGATCACGGAGGCTGTGCAAAACCATGTGTGGTACCTCCTATCCTGGAGGCAGTGGAGAACCGCAGGCAGAAAGCCTTTAAAAGGTAGCATGGCAGGAACAATACATCGACTGAGAAGAAGAAGAGTATGGCTGTCACCTTACAGTCGTCCTAGGTGTGTGCATAAGGGACTCTGAGTTTTTTCTCCTTGCTGTCCACGTTGATCAGCCATAGCCACCCTACATCACTTCACTTGGGCACATCAGGTCATCACTACCATACCACACGGACATACAACAAACTGCGGCGGAGTGATGTAGGCAACTGCTGACCAGAACGATCAGTTCAGTCGAGGTGGCAGGGTCCGCAGAGCGTCAGCCGCAGTGAGAGCCCTGTACTAAGGGTTCCCGCACCGCCATACAAGAACGTTCGGCTACCCGGAGTCTCCACGTAACAATATGCTGCTACGTAACAAATTAAGCTTCTACGAACGCCGCTACGTGTGTGCGCTGCCGTCCCCTCCGTCCGCTTGCCTGTGCGCCACCCCCATAGTTGCTACCAGGGCGTACGCAGCAGCTACCATGTACCATCGTAATTGAAAAAAAAATCACAGCATATACGCGGAGTGAATGATGATGAGGGGGGCGAAGTGTCCGTTCGTCCATCCGTCAGTGCGTCCGTGCATGCGTCCTTCCGTCCGCCTGTCTGGGACAGCGCCATCTATTGTCTGATAAGGGCGCCGCTACAGGCTACGCTGGATGGAAGGACAGGGCGACCTCCCCTACAAATTGAGGAGAGATCAGTGACCACTTGTACCTGTCTCAAGACTACCCTTGCTAACGCGCTCTCGTTGCGTACGTGCTTGTGAGATGAGGCTCACGGGGTGAGACGTGCTCGTACCGTTCATTGAAAGAGATGAGTGGTCAGAAGTTAAGAATGACGGTGATTTCGGCAACTCGTGAAGAAGCATGGTGCCGCGTCGTGGTGGGAGCAAGTAACTTTAAAAGAAATGCCTTTTTTAACCTCCCTGGGCGGGAGTACCCTCCGCCTCACCCCAAGCTAAATAGGGTTCAGCCTGTTCAGTGGCGGCAGCTACAAACACGCACATGCACGAACCCCGTCATCATGAACCACATATATCCCGATGTGTATAGTTGTAATCTATGCCAGTACTGTACCACCAGAGCCACTCTTGACCATATCCTGTGGGAATGTCCAGCATTAGTGAGAAATTCTGGGGTCGCGGCCTCCAATGAAGACCTTTGGGCGCGTTGGCGGACTGCGCTGCTCAGTTCACGCCTGGACAAGCAACTTAGGGTGCTCCAGCAGGCCAAGGAAGCTGCCGGGAGACACGGTCTCTCCGTTAGCTCCTAGGTGGGAGCCCAGCCCAACATTCTGCCGGAAATATATATATATATATATATATATATATATATATATATATATATATATATATATATATATATATATATATATATATATATATATATATATATATATATATATATATATATATATATATATAAAGTCTGCCTCTCTCTTTCTCCTTGGGTGATAGGAGGCGGAGGGAGGAGGGATAGCATTCAGAACTTAAGGGCTCTCTTCTAAACCGGTGGGTACTCGATGATCACAGGGAATCGAAACCGATAGCTCGTGCATTCTAACTGACACTCTACCACTTCACCAGTTGTGTGGCACGTACAAAAGCCATAGATGGGGCAAGCAGAAACTCGGGATGGGGGGGGGGGGGGGGTTCTATAAAGCATATGAAGTAAGTGCAGAATTTTTCAAGAATACGTGACCAACAATTTGGCAATCCACAATCTTAAATAAAATTTTTGAAAAAAAATCAATGAGATGCCCAGCGCAACCACAACGGCTAAGCGGATTATTTAGGTTAGCAGCACCTGTATAAATTTGTTCCCTTTAGAGTCTCTTTACAAAGACGCAGAATGCACTTACCGTATATTCAGGAATATTGCGGGACGGCTCAGTGCTCTTCCATAGTCGAGTACGAAGTACTCGAAATCGTTAAACATTTTTTCCAAACATATTCTGGACGGTTCACTGCGTTCCCAGAGTCGAGTACGAAGTACTCGGAATCGTTGAACTCTTTTTTATTACGGAATGCGTAAGGATACTCGAGGTAGCTGCATATAACTCTCCCCAAACAATTATACTAAACAAATATTTGTTGCAGTACTTGGACAGCTTACTCCTCTCCCATTCTAAATAGTGAAAGATTTTCAGGAGTAGGCCCAAAGGTAAGATCTAGGGAGGGCCTCTTGTCAGAATCCGACAAACCAACATCAGTAAGCACATGAATAGACTGCATATACAGGCCGGATACGGCTATACATACACAAATGGATAAAATATACCTAGATAAATACTGTAATAATAAACGGTACTTAAATTAACGTCAATAAAGAGAACCCGAAAACGAAATAATGGACAAAATAATGGTACTAAACAATTTTTTCGTCGTGTAAAACGGTTTGAGGGTATTTTAAAACGGAAGTGTTTGTTTGATGCCAGGGTCAACCAAAACTTCACTGACGTCATATCGACGTCCTCAAAATGCGCATGAACAATTTCATCCGTCGATGCGATGGCCTGGAAGCCGAATCCACGACATCTCGGTTCGCAACGAAAGCATAAATGACGTTATATGTTGTATTTAGCTTTAGTAATTGTGATGCCAATGGAAATGAACTGAAGTGGGCGAAAAAAATCACCCTTTCCGTCGGTGATACCTGAACCTGAAACCTTCGAGTTACGCGGCTAACACTCCCAGACATTGCACGCAGTACATGGAGCGATACCGAACACAGTGGCCTTCCGCCGCATTTGATTTTGTAGGATCGAAGCTCCTTAGGGTCTCACGATGCCCGCTGACGCCGTTGTCGTAAGTTACGTCGGACAAAACACATGTAGGTGTTTCAAATATATTATAGTGTTCATAGCTTTAAAATAGACCGCCAATATGTTCGTTCACCCATCTTTCTTTCCTTTATAGTGGTCGGTGACTTCAACTCATTATAGACCTTATACTACCTAATTGATTGATTGATATGTGGAGTTTAACGTCCCAAAACCACCATATTGTCACAGGTAATGGGTCACAGGTAATGGGTAATCATATTGCCACGTTCGTGGCAATATGATTATGAGAGACGCCGTAGTGGAGGGCTCCGGAAATTTCGACCACCTGGGGTTCTTTAACGTGCACCCAAATCTGAGCACACGGGCCTACAACATTTCCGCCTCCATCGGAAATGCAGCCGCCGCAGCCGGGATTCGAGCCCGCGACCTGCGGGTCAGCAGCCGAGTACCTTAGCCACTAGACCACCACAGCAGGGCCTTATACTACCTAGCTTCACTCCCGGGGACTATCAGCATTCACTTCATGAATCTGCAGTAATTTTTGCACATCTGATGCGTATTCTTCTTCTCAGTCACTGTATTAATCCTCAACCGCCCCCTCCAAGACCCGTGACGTCACGATGACGCCATATTTTGATGTAGTTACGTGATCAGTTTTTTCATCAATCGCGCTCGCCCTGACGCTGATGTCGCCGACGATCAATTTTCGCGTTTGGTGAGGCATCTGAGGTCCTCGCCTTTAAACAAAAGAAAAAGAACTTGCTATCTTCTTTGCATAGCCTGCTTGCCGCCAGTTTCGCGCAAAGTATTTAACGTCAGCTTCAACGTTTATCATCATTACAACAATAATTATAGTAACCTAGGATTATCGCGAGTACAAACGTTAACTATTAGGCCCCACTTCTGTCGGTCGGTCCTCGTCAGCGCACATGTATAGAGCGCGAGGAGAAAGACAGAGGGCGAGGAGAGAACGGGGCGTTGGCAGTCGACACAGTAGTAAGCTAACCCAGTTCCGACAAGCGGGCGCACTTCCTTTCAACCAGCGGCGGGGGCATAATAAACGAGGAAGAAGAAGGCTCTACTTCGGCCATCTAAGCGAGGAGGAAATGACGCAGGGAAAGGGAGTTCCGGCGGCTTCCTCTCCCGGCGGTGGCCTGCTGCACGACCGTCGACGTCCCATTCACTGCCAAGGGCAAGCTCGGTTACCTGAGGTCGTTCGCCTGTGCGGCCGACGCGCTCTTCGACTCGGCACGGACTGCGCGCTTTCCTCGCGAGACGAAGTGTCCCTCGAGTCGCTTGCCTCAGCGTATTTGCAATACGACGAGATCCGCTGATTTGGGGGCACCTGGAGGGCGCCTCAGATGGCGAACAAAATAGTATTTAAGCATATTTACGAAGTCAATGCTAATTGTGGGGCGAACCAGTGTGCATCAGATTATGAATAGTGGCCTTCTATCTCCTTCTGGTTAACAGCCATTTATCTTGTTCTTCTTACCCGTTTGTTCTGTCATATGCTTTAACTTGTGGGTCGTTAAATGACGATGTTTGCAGTGTTGTGGCCCTTTATTTTCCTTGTTACGGTTAAACACATTTTGATTGCATATTGTTGTTCGCAGACGTATCGGCTTTACCTCGTGTAACCGTGCTGCGTACGCTGTAGTCGCCGTACGGTGGTTTATGGACGGAGGGACATCGTGGGAAAGTAAAAGAAAACTTCGTAGGAGCGTGCAAGCGCCGGTTACTCGTGCGTCAAGGTTGTCGAAGTTGTGTGAAGAAGCATGTATGGCAACAATGCGGTAGAATTCTACTCAACCTACCCCATTCCCACTCTTGCCGCTCGCTCATCATCTCTCCATATCACATACCCGCAGGACCATACACTCTCGTACAACGGTGATGGAATGGAACGCGAACTGCTGTGCGACGTTTACATTCTCTGCATTCAGTTCGCATTTCTTTTCTAAGCGTTGTAGCCTGGATGGGGATTAAAAAAAAAAAAACATTAGACTCATCCATCATACAATCAAGAACCACGCTGGAATATTGGAATTGCCATCAAGGTCTTAGCGTGATGAAAATGGTGCCGCGCTGTTCGCGTTTTGTTTTTCTATCACCCCTGTACGCACGTACGCATATGGGGGGATAGTGATACCTGAACAAACTGCCTTTCACCTACTTTCGGACAGCGCGTTCGTACGCAATATGTAAGGTGTCGCTTTTGCTGCAGTGCTACCAATCCACAGAAGACTTAGCAATATATATATATATATATATATATATATATATATATATATATATATATATATATATATATATATATATATATATATATATATGGTGTGTGTGTGTGTGTGTGTGAGAGAGAGAGAGAGAGAGAGAGAGAGAAAGATCTAACAGACACTTATGCCAAGGAAAATACAGGTGAAGATATTAGACCAAATTGTAATGTAAATATGAAGAAAAGTGGGTGAAAAGATAACTTGCCGTGGGCAGGATCCTGCCCAAAGCAAGTTGAAAAAACGAGCCCTCAGTTATACACTTGTTTCCTTATCTATATGCGTCTGCCGAGCATTTTCGATTGATTGATATGTGGGGTTTAACGTCCCAAAACCACCATATGATTGGAGTGGAGGGCTCCGGAAATTTCGACCACCTGGGGTTCTTTAACGTGCACCCAAAATCTGAGTACACGGGCCTACAACATTCCCGCCTCCATCGGAAATGCCGCCGCCGGGATTCGAACCCGCGACCTGCGGGTCAGCAGCCGAGTACCTTAGCCACTAGACCACCTCTGCGGGGCGAGTTTGAATTCGCGACATGGTGACCGCATCATGGTGCAGTGTACATATTATATGAGAAAATTGATTTAAGTGTGCTTCGGAGAATCACCAGCCAAAATAACATTGAGAAAGTAAACTTTTCCTGAAGTTTTCAGTTTTTGCTTGCACATATATATATATACGCACACAAATACACTCTCGTACATAAAGTATAACTGAACCGCCTTCGGCCACGCCTGAAAAACATTTCTGACCACGCTCCAGGTCGCCTCCAAGCATTGCAAAAGGGCTGGAACGGCTTTCAAGGGTTTCAAGCCTAGCTCATGATAGTTCGTCATCGTAGTTCACACTATATGTCACACTGGAAAGTCTAGCGCTTGTTTAGGAAGGCGGGAAACTGTGGCACCGAAAGAGGACGGGTGATCCTTAGCTTCTTCATATTTCCACTTGCGACAGACATTGAGGAAGCGTGGAAAAAAAAAAGCAAGTACATGGTCAAGAGAATGCTCACGTTGTTCGGTGTGGAGCTATATGTATATGCGTTTTTGTATACATGCATGCTGCGGAACAGGGAATTGATCATAGTCGCGACCGTTAATTTTCAAAGCCAATACACAACGCGAAAAGAACTGCGCGCTCCCATCTCGTCTATGCTTCGCCGTCGGCGTTTTCACTCTTGTTGCGCAAGTTTTTTTTTTTTTTTTTGCTTTCAGGGGGCTCCCATGTCGTCATCTATAATTGTCCAGATAAATTCGTACGAGATGGACACATGTTCGATTCGTCGCGACTAATGAGGGAACGGTGTTTCTTTTCGGACACCTTATCTCTCACACCACCCATACTTGCCCGTCTGCTTTCTATCTCTCATATCTCCGCACCTTTTCGCTCAGCGGGAAGCATCTCCGAGTGTGACGGGTGTTACGCGGCGAATGAATATGGAAGGGGCCGGGCAGCCAGCCGAACACGCTTGCTTCCTGCTGACCATGTTTGGAGAGCGTTGCACGCCGCGCGGGCATCGCTGGCGTGAAAACAGAAAGCAAAGAAAGGCGCGCGTCCGATACGCACACATAGGCAGCGACGTGGCCGCTTCTTCGAATGACCGTTACGATGGAAGGTGGTGGACGCAGCGAAGGAGCTATAGCGGTTCCGGCAAGCTGTCTGCTCTGCGTTACAGCAAGGAAAGGCTGCCGAATCTTGCGTCACGTGACAAGGCGTGATTGCAGTAAGAGACGTGCCGCTCTTGAGGTAGATAGGAAGGGCCGATTTTGTGTGCAGTGAAACCTTGCTGTACGTGCTGTGTTGTAGCGAGGAAGGGAGCAGTTTGCGTCACGTGAACGGACACGATTGGAGCGTGGTCATCTCCGGTGTGCTTGTTTGTTTGCTTGTCTGTGTGTGTGACGATAAGAAAAGAATGTGCTGTGTTGTTGCGTGCAGTGAAGAAGTCCGTCGGCTTCGTGATATTGCTCCCTTGTCGAGCGGTGTCTGTACTGGTCCGGCAGTCGTGCGCGATTGGGAAAAGGCTAATGGAGGATGGAATCTGAAGAAGGTGGGACGTGGGGGGAGGGGTGGGAGAGCTGGGAGGAGAGTGCAGTCGAAGGAATGAATTATAAGCGATGTGGAGAGAAGGAGGAGGTTTGAAGTGCCAGGGGTGCACACAAACAGTCGAAGGTTACTAATGCGATAAACGTGAGCAAAGGCGGAAGTAGATTACGGCGGCAACGCAGGTGCGCTGAAGGAGTGGTCTTTAACGACGTGGTTCACGACGATAGAACGAATCCCGAATGCGATTAGATTGGTGGGGCGAGGGCGACGGGGAATCGGGGAGGGGCAGTCGTCGATTTGTCAGTTTAACGGAGTGTAACGGCGAGGTGCCGAATCCATATGGAAGGGAGTAAATAGTGAGTTGTGAGGATCGTGAGCACGAGGCTGATTGTTGATAGTGATCTGAAAGAATCTGCGCACGCAGCCTTCAGAAGAACGGAGGCATAATTGTGAGGCTACGCGCTTCACATTGCGGAAGCGTCTTTCGACTCGAACACAAAGTATCGTATCGTAGAAGGAGGTGCGCCTCGAATGAAAGTTTACACAACTCGCTCGATTAATTTTGAGTGGGTGTTGTTGAGCTTTGAGTGCGGGCAAGATTAATGTGCGACTCGTTGTATGTTGGCAATGACGCCGGCATCTCATACCCTGCGCATGCCGTGCAGTGAGCACTGTTCGGGAGGAATATATATATAGGTTTCAGGAAACCTGAGGAAAACAAGGACATATTTACAGTGTAATATTGTCTTTGTACTTTATTTCATTTTTTGCTGTACGAAAATCAAACGCGTGTTATTTGGACATTACATTTTTTACTCCTGTGAGAGACAGTTATTGTTCTTTTATTTGGTCTTGTGATACTGTGTCTTTTTTTTTTTGTCTGTGCTATAGCTGGACTGGAGAAGTATAATTTCCTGCCTTTTCGACAAATCTCGCTTTTTTTTAATATAGCAATTTCTTTAACGCTCTATAAATGTCACATTACGTGGCCTAATAAAGGCATAACTTCGTAATCACGCTCTTTCAACTGAAAAAGCTGTAAAAAAACTATAATTTTGGCTATTTCGTGTTATTTCTGTGAACGACAAGCTTGGTGTTCTGCTGCCACGAGTGAAGGGGATAGCAGTTCTGTAACGGGATACTATTATATACTGAATACTGGGGGAAATGAAACACTGTTGTCGTAAGACTGAAGCATTCGCGCATATCACGAGTGCCTTGAGTGATTGCTGCCCTGCGAAACAGGGAAATCTTGTCTTGTAGTGCATATAAGCAGGTGCTTACGCTGGCTGCGTGCCTTCCCTAAATAATGTCTTCATGCTAATTAACTTAAATAAAAGACTTAGAGATGAACAGGGCGAAACTAAGATTGGGTAAGGTCGTACGACTTCAATGTTGTGGAAACGGCGAGGTGAAAAGAGGCAACAAGACTGGTTCGGGTGTTTTCAGTCTCTCCGTTGTGCCCTCTGCAACAGAGTGCAAAGTAAAATAATTGGCCAAACGGGGAGCTGATTTAAAGTTCGGAAGAAATGCGCAGCTATTATGCCAGTGAAACAGGGCCCCCGTAAATCTACCAAACATAATGCAACAGAACGCCACCTGGTCATAATTAATTCAGAATTTTTCTATACGACGTGCTTCATAATTATGCCGCAATTTCAGCACACGTCAGTGTTAAATATTTTTCATAACAACAACAGCAGTCTCAGTCCGCAATACGCAGTGTGTAAGAACAGTAACCGCGATGAAAGTTACGTGTGTTTATCGACCCTTAACGCATGATGTCACCATTCAGAGTGCACAGGTCCGTTGATTTTTATTATTCACTATACGGAAGGAGGCTCCGGAGTTACAAAACTCTCAGGGGGACCTCCTGTTAATAATTTTACAATATAATAATGAATTCATTGTTGCAACTTAATAATGGCAGACATTATAATACGCGAAATTAACAAAACGCGTAATGAAGTTCACGAGAGAGGGAGAGAGTAAACAGCTTTATTTGCAACATAGATATATAGAGAGGCGCCCCTGGTCTGCAGGATTCATTGAGCTCGGGCAGCGTCCTCAATCCTGGTCGTTGAGATGGGAGCTGCATGGTCATGGAAGCTCGTGGAATCGTGCATTGTACGTACCTCTTCAATTAAAAAGTTTTATGTGAATACAAGCAACTGAAATGAATACATAAAGTGTATTGAACAACTTTGTTGTTCAATATACTCTATGTGCTACAAGTTCGTTCAATACACTCTATGAGAAAAATTAAATAGAGGGAGACGAGGTCACGCGGTAAATTATTACGTCAGGTATCGTTCCATAACACTGGGTATCAACCGCCGCGGCCTTCTAGTGAACTCGTGTTGTATATTTAGTGCAGAAGCTACATAGATGCACGCATGGAGCGAGAATCGTCTGTTGTTCAAACTTTTGAACGTATCGCAATATCTACGGGCAACCCAAGGCGAAGAAAAATAACTATACGGCCCGGCGTTACGGCGCGGCATCTGTTACCTATCGATAATGCGTGTAACGTATAGTGAAGCTTTGTTTTTGCCGTACAGAAAAAAAAAAAAACGAAGGTGTGGCGCTTGTGGTTCGACGATGTTCCCTTATACATCACACAGCTCTGCTTCCCTTTTCTTTTTTTTTGCTAGGTGCAGGTCTTGATCTGAAAATCGGCCGAGGAGGAAAACCTCCAAAAGCGTGTGCACAGCAAAAGCACACGTTCACCGTTGTGTAGAAGCATTCTTCGCGGAGGGCTTTATTGTTTTACTCTATTTCGAAACACGTATAGAAGCGATGCATCACTTTCGGGCGTCCGCAGGTGCCACGAACAGCGCATGCGCCGGCCTTGGTGCTCCACGCTGTGGGCATACAGTGATTGCCAAACAATGGTTGGGCAGAAACAAAACAACCGGAGAGACGGGGGCGGGGGGGGGGGGGGGGGGTTGAAAACCGGTCCGAGAACATGATTCGAAAAGCTTCGATGAGTGGCTTCGATGGGATTAGCGGGGTGACGTCTCGAAACAAAGTGGGCCGCCGCCCGCTGCGGTCATCGTGGTATCAGATGAAACGGAAGGACTGCTGAGGCAGACAAACAAAACACAAATACAACATATACATTACGAGACTTCAATGTTCCCTTACCCCCCCCCCCTTTTTTTTTCAGCTGCTTGCACTGTGTAAAAGATGAGTATATGGGTGTAAAATGCGCACTTTATAGATGTGTAAATGATGATTTGATTTGTAGCTCAATATGTAGATCACGATGCTCAAATCATCCAATGGTCGTGGACTCTCAGTTTATGGCGTGGTCATTTGGGCTTATGGCATCATTTGTCGAGACAGGTGCGAAGATGTGCCAACTGTCAATGTACGTGTGGAAGTTTTTTCTGTGCGTTTTTCCTACGAGTGATACGGAGTCAGGCGGCGGTAGCCAGTGCAGGCTCCGGGCTTGGGGCCTCCCCCATCGAGCTCATGTACCACACCCTTACGAATAAAGTTATTCTTCTGTAGACGTCAGACTATATAAGGAGTCTCGCGTTCCCATGTGGGGGGAGGGGGGTATCAAATCGGTTATCCTGAAGTGGTTAACCTCCCTGCCTTTCTTCTCTACCATTTCTCTTCTCCACTGGAGAAAGAGAAAGGTAAGGAAACAAAGAATAATGGAAGACAGAAGGAGGTCATTAAGTAGAAAGCACACACAGGCAGACTTCAAGAAAAAAAAAACGGCAATGTTATAGTCGCAGTGTCATACCAACAGCACCTTCTTCGCTCCATGATATGTGAAGCTCCTGCGTTTACCAACTGCAGCACAAAATAACACATGGCTGGAACAAATAAGATTAGGACGAGCGCTCGTCATCGTTTTCGTTCCATGCGTGTGTTCTTTTCTTTTCTTTTTTTTTGCGAAGCGGTTCGTCAGAAATATGTACCGAAAAACCCAGCTCGAAACTTTAATTCGTGATTGACCTTTCTGAACGCGGCTGGTCGTCGAGGCGAGCGAACGAGAAAGGTTGCCTCCGAAAGCACGTATAACAAAGACAGTGGCTGAAGACGTGGTCGGTGGTTTCCTCTCGACGACGCTACGGGGCATATGCGGCACGCCATTCCCATGCGGCAACCCATCCAGTTCGTAGAGAACCGTGATTCAGTTATGCACTCGGCTAAAAAAAAGAATCACCGGCTGTCAGCGATTAGTCCGACGTTTAGTGGCCTGCTCCACCGAACCCTTCCGCTTCGGCTTGCTTAAACCTTGATCTCACGATACTATATACTAGCAAGGTATAGAGAGTCGAAGTGGCGAGGGAGCCAACCACGGAGTGGAGCCAACAAACCGGCGGTACCGGCAGCAAGGTTATCAAAGTGGTTGCCAGACGACGTCTCGCTCTCCCTCGTAGGAACCGCCTGGCACGGGGAGCCATTAAAGTGGCCATGCTGCGACGCCCTGCCCTGCATTTGGGCCGGCTGCGCCCACCGCCTCGCTACAGCTACACTCTATCTTCACGACACCACCCGTTTGGGTTCTCTTGCCCACTCACCGTCTCCTCACCGGCGAGATGGTAGCACGAGCGAAAAAAATTCTCTTTCTTCACGACGCCCAACAGTGCCGACGGTCACACCACTGCACTGCGCCGAACCGGCACTCTAATAAAAGTAGCCGCAGCAGCAGCAGTGGTGCGGCCGTGTTTGGATCTACCCCGCCATTTGCAAACATAGATGGCGCTGCTTTACGCCCACGGGAAAATGTGCTGTGATTGAGTGTGTCTTTTAAACTTGTGCTGCAGGGCGTAGCTTGTGTCGTAGAAGCACAGCAGCAATAGCTGGCATTAGTTGAGCTTTAACAGCGGCCTTCTTCCCTTCTACACTACGTGAGAGACTCCGTATATTGATCTGAATAAATATATGGATATCTGAGATAGATAGATAGATAGATAGATAGATAGATAGATAGATAGATAGATAGATAGATAGATAGATAGATAGATAGATAGATAGATCCAAGAAAGGAGAGACGAACGAGAGAGAGAGGCAAGCAAGTTTATACGAGCAGTGAAGATCAAGTTAGGGCTATGTGTTTAACGAAGGATCGTCGACCTGTCTGCTAAAATGGCTGTGGGAGATGTCAGCACACACAAAATATATTAATAAGGCAGGAAAGGAATAAAGCAAGTTATGGTGCCCTTGCCTTATCGGTAAAACGAGGGCAAGTGAATCTTGGCGTTTAAATTATAAAAACTTGTTCAGCTTGGCTTCTAAGCGTACCTGACGTATACTACTTTTGTTTCTTAACGAAATGCGTTGTTGGGCTAGTTTCACTCTTTCAGCCAGTTAGTTTCCTTTAGGGGCGAAGCTCCTTATAGCGGCACCCGTTCATCCCTCGTAGCCGTTGTAGTATGTAACGAGTATAACATTTTGAACTTCAAGGTGGTGCCGGTGAGAGATTTCTTCGATGCATTGTTGAACAATAAAAAATAGTGCTCAATGTACATGCCAATGGCTGTTGATGGAGAATGAGAGACAGGAGCAATCGGCTTTTAGTTAACGCACACGCCGCGATCCCCATTAGCAGCCATTGACATGTACATTGAGCAGTATCTGACAAGAAAGGGTTGCTACGTTATGCTCACATAAAAAACAGCGCCAATAACAGCACCACGTTAGCTACGTTATACTCGCTGGGCGTAACCTCCTTGGTTTTAGAAAGGTTTAGACGAATGGACGGACGAATGCTTCGCCCCACTCTGCATCATTCACTCCATGGATATGCTGCCAATTTTTTTTTATTTTGCCGGAGGTTATTTGCGAGTGTTTTCCTAATGACTAGGACCTCTTAAGACAACAAACGAAAAATTGAGGCAGTGGTGAAATTATTCACGTATTTACATACATGGTGTTAAATTAGGTTATCAGGACTCAGTGGTTGTGAAATGAGACAAATGGCTTCTTTATCCCTTGCATTCCCCAAGGGTACAGAAAGTCGTATCAAAGTCCTTTTCGGCCATGTGGAATCCCTTGAAACGATCCACTTAGGGATTTCGTCTCGAAAGCGGTGCTTAATTACCCGCATCAGCTTAACTGCCTCTGCGCGGCTTCAATAAGTCGGCTTCTTCCTTCTGGTTCCCAGCTCCTTAAAGAAGAAAAAATGCTACAATGGTGGTGCGATCGCAGTGCTGATGGTTGAAAAATAAATCCTTCCAGGAGTGAGTGGTTTTGGTGTCGTTTTTATGTCGCAATGGGAAATGTTGGGTGGTGGTGTCAACTGACACCGCCAGATTCCAAAGGGTTATATACCTGATAGGGCGGATTCGACTCGGAACAACAACAACAACAAAAAAAGAACACTAATGCACAGGACAAGCGCTATTAGCCCTGTGGAGAACTTTAGCGTAGCCAAATTCGTTGGCTAGTTGGTTGAAAACTTTAAATACTGCGCAGCACAGATTCGGCACAGGCAAAAAAAAAGAACATTGTTGTACAGAACAAGTGTAGGACAAGTACCTTTCATGTGCATCAGTGTTATTCCTTTGTCTTGTAACGAGTCCGCGCTATTGAATATTTCAGATTATTTCCTTCTTTCAATCTTTATTTCTTTCCTTCTTTTTTTTATGTACGATTACGTATGACTTGAAGATGTCATATATGATCGATAGCATTAAGACTGAAATCCGCTTCTTTATTGCGCAACTCGGTTCTAATGCCTTACGCGTTCCGGGGCTTTCCTTGCTGTGACGTCATCGAAGAGGGCACGTGAATACGTCCGGGAAAAAGGAGATGCGACAGTGTCCGAGGGAGGAGGAAAGAGGGACAGCGATGTTTTTGCGTCTTAGAAGTGGGCTAGCGGCGGTTGCGACACGAAACTAACAAGACGCAATAACAGGAAGAGCTCGCTTCGCGATGTAAAGAATGCACTCTCCGAAGAAAAACGGAAACAACCTTAACCTACTTTCCAAGGTCCTCCCCCACACTGTCCCTAGCCCGACGCATCGGAGGTCAGGTTCGTTGCATTTAGAAGCGCAGTCCGTTTTATTACGTCACTGTCGCAGACCAGGTGCTTTGCCGGAAAGAACAGTCTATATTGCAAAGGGATGAGCAATATCAAAATGGGCATTGACTCGCGCGTTCATCGGCGAGATGTCGAGAACATTTTGGAGAACGCTGTACTGCTGAGTCCTGTTGCCTTCGAGTGAGAACGTGGCCTCCGAGATCGCTTGCCGGCGTGATCCGTCGGGAGAAGATGGCGAAGGCCATCAATGAACGGCATCGAGTTTCTTGTGGAAATAACATAGGGGAAGTATGGCGCTGTGGTGTTGACAATAAACGAAAACACGGAGGGTCATTCAGCACGGAGATGATTATCTATGAGGAACTGGCATATCGACTTCTCTCGACTTTGTCTTTTGATGGATTGAGTAAAAAAAAAAAAGCACACGATCTTTTATGCACTCGCCTAATGAGAAGTCCCGAACGCGTCAACCTTCTTAACTTCTGCGTCTTGTAATTCTTAACATTCTGTTGTATTTATTCTGCTCTAGCTCAGTCCCTAACGTTTTTCTGCATCTGACGTTGTTTTGCAGCAATGAGTGCACGTTTGACCTACCCACGTTTTATCAAGCGACTCATGCGAAAACGCCACGTCATGTGACATCATAGTGATGTCACAAATTCTTGTGACAGTAAGGCAATCACTACGTCATCGCGTGATGGTTTTTGTGCGTCTCTTCGTCTTAACGCTGATGTCTTTGAGAATGCTCGGTTTTCGTGTTTAATGAAGCGTCGATGTAGTTTAACCTGAAAATTTCTGATTCTGTAATAGAGCGAATTCAACAAGACGTTTCGATATATATGCAACATCATCTTTAATATTTTTTAGAGACGTTCAGAAAGTTCTGTGTATCTAATACATGCGCTGCAAATCCTTAAACAATGCGGGTCAGTCATAGGCGTACCCTTATATAGTGCATGCGTTCTTTCGGTGGTTACGCAGAAAAAATTCTCAATCATCAACGAAAAGATAAACTTGAGTCACATAATAGTCGTGAAAAGTGTTGTCGTGATCCATTATAGCCTTCCAACTAATGGTTAGCGGCGGGCATGGGCAATTTGGGTCACCAGCCTGACTCGTCAGTCAGTGTGTCGATTCGTGACGACGTTGCCTCGCGTCGGACGTTTTGCGTTTGCGTAATGACTTCCGCTGCCATTGTGCTGCGGTGCCATCGCGGGAACGTGTCGGTCGTCTCCGTTACCCGAACGGTTCCTCTGATAGTTATGCAACCGTGTTTAGAACCATGCAATCGCGTTCAGTTCGGAAGCACTGCTCCCCAACACATGTCGTGTATGTATCGTAGAGTCTGCATGCCGTTTCCACTGTGACGAAGCGCTGCCCGTTACTTTAGTAAAGCTACAGCACAGTTGAAAGAAAGAATAAAAAGAAAGAAAACATACGACAACACGAGAGCTAAAAGCCAATTTAATGCTTTTGTAACGACTGTTTATTTGTTTTGTGGGCAAAAAAAAAAGCTACATGGATTATGGTCATCAATAGAAAATGCCTTTATAGATTATGAGGCTTTTTGTGGTGTAAACCTTTGGTGAACGTTAAAGGAAATGATACGAACTGTTAAAGGGACTCCAAAGGGAAACAATGACTTGGTTTAGGTTGATAAACTGCACTCTGATAAATCTATCGTCATAAGTTTTACTGTCATAAGTTCATCATTAGCGGAGAAAACCAAGATTGAAGTTTAATTTTTAAATTTCGCTCCGAAATTTTCGCGAAAACTACATTGCAATATGTAGTTTTCATATTTTTGCGACAATGGCTTGTTAAAATTTCCCGAAACTTCATATGCTAGATATATGGCACCCACAGATGACAGTGTACTTCATCTTTGTTGAGTAGAAGCTATATGCAGGGCCCAGTAGACGCCTTCAAAATTTAATATGTCATGGTGTTTGGTGCGGGTTTCTGACGGTGGCGTCTCCGTCCACATTTTCTCCATCGACTTTTGGCGCATCTTCTCGGTTACCAAGGGTCATGCCGAGGTAAGAGGGGTGTTTTTGGTACTGTGGAATAGTGTTATATTAACACGGGGAACATCGTCTTGTTCTTTAGTGTCCCTCCAACTATTTCCGGGACCAACCTCACATTTTTTCTTAGCAGAAAAAAAGTTGTACACAATGTAGTCATGACTAATTTTGTCTTATATTTATCACGTGCTTTGCTACGTAGACATCTGCATAACCATATATAGGCGTCCGCAGGGTTTTCTTTCATGGGGGCGAAAGGCGCTCCCTCTCTCTCTTCCTAGTAAATGACATTGACCCCCCCCCCCCCCCCCCCACCGGCGCACGTATATATGGTATATACTTGACATTCACAATTTGCGCTGTTTATCTTGGTTGCTAAGATTTAAGGGCCCTTTTTATTAATCCATTATTATTAAATGAATGTGCGTGGAACTTGGCCTATGTTTTGAGCTGTCTACCGCGGTTCGCTATACTTTAAACATTTTTTTCACTTCTTGGTTGTGTATGTCAGGTATTGATAGCAATTGCTGAGACCAGAAAGGCACCAGCATATGAATAATATCAAACTGAGGGAGGGTACGGCTCCGCTAACATCTGGCATTGCGTGTAAGCATGTTCGAGAGCAACGTAATTATGCGATGCCATATCCTACGGCCTAAATGGTGTGCGAACTGGGCAGTCGTTATTTCGGGGTGAGGAACCAAAATTTCGAAGATGCACCAGATTAGATATTGGGTGGGTCAAGCCAGTTTAGAGCATCCTCCAGGCCACTGGCTCGCATCCCGCCTCGACGTCATGTTTGGACTTGCCAGCATTCAACATCAACGCTTTCTAAATAAGCACGCAGGCATACACAAACACGAAAAAAAAAAAAAATACAGCATATCCACGCAGTGCATGACGATGAATGGGTCGAAGCATCCGTCAGTCCGCGCGCGCTTCCGTCCGTCCGTGTGTCCGTTTGTGCGATCGTCTGTGCATCCGTTCGTGCATTCGTGCGTCTGTCCATTTGTCCGTCCATCTGTTCGTGCGTCCGTCCATGCGTCCATCCGTCCGTGCTTCCGTCAGTGCGTTCGTTCATGTGGCCGTCGATTCGTGCATCCGTCCGTCCGTGCGTTCGTTAATCTATGCATCCGTCCATGTGCCCGTCTGTGCGTCCGCCCGTGCGTTCGTCCGTCCGCGCGTCTGCCTGTCTCTCCGTCTGTGTGTCTGTCCACCCGTCCGTCCATCTAGTGAACACTCCAAGTATCACCACCTCGAATGTTTTCATCATATATTCATCATATAGAAGTACCGCCATCCAGCGGACATTCCGAGGACTAAATGAGAGGTGGCACGGTCGCACTATATAGAGGAGCGGCATGCGCGCACTTTGCTACTGCCTGAACTTCGTGTCTATAGTTCCCACCTTTCACCACCGCTATGCCCCGCCGCGGTGGTCTAGTGGCTATAAAGTATACTCGGTTGCTGACCAACAGGCCGTGGAATCGAATCCCGGCTGCGGCGGCTGCATTTCGATGGAGGCGAAAATGCTGTAGGCCCGTGTGCTCAGATTCGGGAGCACGTTAGTGAACCCCAGGTGGTAGAAATTTCCAGAGCCCTCCACTACGGCGTCTTTTATATTCATATGGTGGTTTTGGGTCGTTAAACCTCACATATCAATCCCCAGCGCTTAGTTCATGGCACTGCGGCCCAACGCTCGCTAAACCTTGTGTTATACAAATGGTGGTTAACTATTTATCGTACTCTGTACTCTTCTATGGGAGAGTACTCTGTACTCTTCTATAGAAGAGTACTCTGTACTCTTCTATGTGAGTTGAAGTTGTGGCCCCCCTCCCCAAAGCCCTTCGTAATCAAGACGAGCGGCTAGTCAAGACCGTTCTAATTCAGTCGGTGATAATATTTCCGGGTGAAAGGAGTGACTATCGTTCTTCACAGGTCGGGGTATGCATTTAATGCAGTGCTTTAATTGCCGCAGGGTCTAGGAATTTGGATGTGAAGAAACCCTGTCATAGATATTGGCACGCACGCACGCACGCACGCACGCACACACACACACACACACACACACACACAAACACACACACACACACACACACACACACACACACACACACACACACGCGCGCGCGCGCGCGCGCGCACGCGAATATTGTATACAACCGTCTGGTTGACCTCTTTCATTCACTCTCTCTTTCCTCCTCTCTCATTTTGCAGAGTCATGGCCAAATTGTCTACTGCTGCTTGCATTACCATACTTATGCACTGCCTCACTGAGTTCAATTGAAGCCTCGCTTTATTCCCTGCCATCAGCGAAATATTGGTCGATCGGTAGAAGGGCTTTCGATACTAAAAAAAGATGGCGGCCCTGCAGCCGTCAAGATATGGTGGCTAGTCAGGGGCTGCGAAAGTTACCGTGCGTACGACGTATGACCACTTTTTCCTGCATCACAAGTCGTCGCCGGGCGAGATTGTCATGTCACCGCGCAAGGCCTTGCAAATCGTGGTCGCTGCTGCCCCCGAATATGCGTTGGGGCTGTCATCGCCGCTGCTGACGGAATTCGGCCCGCTCCGGGCTCGATTATGGCGCCATCTTAGCGTGGGACGGGTTTCCCGGACGAAGCATGCAGCTTTTCGTGGTCGTTCCGGTCGATGATAGATAAAAAAAAAAAACCGGGAGATTAGATGATTGCGGCTGTATACGATGGCCCGTGAACATGTCGGGCGAAGTGCGATGGAAGATCTGAACAGAGCCGAAGGGCTTCCTCGACGTGCTGCACACTTTTACGACGCCCGATGCCCCCGCGATTCTTTCCTGTGCCCAACTGTGGAATCGCAAACATCGGCATGCTTTCGGGAACGACCATTTGAGCGATTGGCTTGCCGCAAGGAATGTAAGTATATAACAGAGCGAGCACGGTACGAAGCTTAAAAGAGCCCCGACGCCTGATGTGTTTTTTTATAGTCGCTCGTGGTGCGCGTTATTTGTACAGTTCCGTTTCGCTGGCGAACTCCATTAGCCTCGCGGACGATGGGAAGCGTTATCGGTAAGCGCACGGCCGTAAACGAACGGGGTCGCCGATTTGCGTGACGTATGGTCCAACGAAGGAGGGGGTCAGTTTAGGGGAAGGCAAAAGAAAGCAGTCACCTAGGGTGACCTTGACCTTCTGACCTTCCCGAAACGTAACTGTGCGCTGGCTATATATCTACTGTGAACCGCCTAGTTTAGAATGGTCGACACCCTGCACCAACCGTACACTCGGTTGAGATTCTGTACCGCTTCGGTCACGCAATATCGAATTTACGTAATATCGAGTGCCGTACCACAGGCCGCAGCTACCTCACAAAGTACCTCACAACGCAAGGGCATATTTGTGCTGTACACATGGAAGACAAAACCTGCAGCGGTATGTGTTTAACGATACACGCACTGCAGAGATCTCCGCAGGCATAACGCACAACTAGGAGTCCAGTTGTACTGCGAAACTCCAGGCAAAGTGTAGCATTAGGTTGCTTATTTAAGGGAAATAAACAACACGATTCAAGCATGTGGTCATCAGTATGTGGCGAGAAGGCAATTAACGAAAACAATGAGAAAGACTTCAGGAAACATGTCCACGCCGTGATTTCGAGCTCGTAAGTGCTTCCTCAGTGTAGATGCACGCTGGGTGACCTGGAGGCAGAAAGAAAGTAAGATGGCGTTCAGGGGAGAGAAAGAAAGGGCAGGGAGAGGTGGCATTCGGGATTCAGGTGCGCTGCGGAAGAACAAACAGTTAAAACTCAAAAGACAAGCGTGGAAGAAAACGTGCGCATCTATCTTCCCTCGTTATTTACGACTACCGACCTGCGTCGCTCTGGAAGATTATACCATGGCAGATGTATATAGAGGATGCTACAGAGAGGTAGTGGAGGGGATGGGGGCAGGTAGGGCGAGGTTTCGCGACGACCTTTGCTCAGAACGTCGGCGAGAGTGAACGCAGAACGCCCACCGAACGAAGACGGCGAAAGTACATACGCTATAGACGAATAGAACGAAGAAAGCAGGTGACGTCTCGAAGAAGCCGGCGGCGGCTGTTGGGAGGTGGGGGCATTCGAGAAAGTTCCGTCGAGGGTGGGGGCAACCCAAGAAAGTTATAGCGAGTGTGACCTGCAGCTATTAGATGTTTCATTTCTTCGTTTTTGTTAACTACTTGTTTCTATTCCGCTGCATACATCCACGCCGAGCGAAGAAAGCAAGAATGTTCGGCGTGTAACATTGGGAGACAGTGCTTGAGGATCTCTTGGAAGCGCTCCGTTTCTCTCGTTCTTTCTAGGAGCCCGCGGGTTTCTCCGCTTGCAGGTCACGTGTGCCCGCCGCGAGGCAGCGCTTTGGTGGTCGGCGGCTAGTGCATATATGTCTGTTCGCATCTTTTTTGAAAATTCGACCTCGCCCGCCTGCCCTA
Source organism: Rhipicephalus microplus (assembly GCF_043290135.1). NCBI lineage: Eukaryota > Metazoa > Arthropoda > Arachnida > Ixodida > Ixodidae > Rhipicephalus > Rhipicephalus microplus. The sequence continues at coordinate 52,511,424 of NC_134704.1, read as the reverse complement.
TATACAGAATCTTGCGTAGTTATCAGTTCATTTGTCTATACGTATATGTCACAGCGCTTCTTTCCTTTTCGTGTGCTCTTTTTGTCTGTCTTTAGTCGCTCCGATACGTCGCGTGTGTGCCATCCTGTTGTGCCTTGTTGCGCAGACGAGTGCTAGAGCAGAAAATAAAGAGAGATTGGTCGTGCGGGAAAGAATTCAAACCACGGCGGGGGAGATTCCACGAAGTAATGTGGTCGGTAAACAACTGTGAGTCACCGGTCAAGAACGCGCCGTCAGAGACTGTAAGTAAGGTGAGGACGGCAGTAATACAATGTGATCACATGCGTAGCAATCAGGAGTCGTTTTATGCGCGATGAAATGAGACACTTGTTTTTATAAGAGATGAGTTGACTTGGATTCGTTAGGTGGTGGTAAACAGGGATCAGAGTCGCTCGCGCTCTTCCGTAGGCTCTAAGGAGGTTCTCCATTTGTAAGGTAATCTACCTGTACATTTTCACCTAATAAATGTTGTGTTTGAAGCGAAAAATACGTTGTCTGAAAGCCTGATAGATTCTAACAACGATATTATACATGCATACGTATATCGCGCTGCCTTTTCACATAGAAGCCGAGATCTGCCACAGCCTTGCTTTCCATATTACGGGCGCATTCTCTGTCATCCTTCCGTTCGTTTGTTTCTCCCTTCTTTGGGTTCACCCACATTTTCATCTTCGATCTTGGTCATGTTATTTGTGCGAAAAAAGTAGTAATTGTGAAACACAGTGCGCAGGTGTACGACCAGGACAGAGAATGGGAACTTACACGACAGCGCTGTTTCACAATCTTCAGTCAAAGTTCCCTCGATTAGAGAAAGACTTTGAATAGTCCTTGGTAGTGTGCTGAGAGCTATTACGTGGAGAGAGGCAAAAAGGAAGTGGAAAGGGTAGTGTCTCAATAAGTACTGAAAATGTTTTCCAGGAGGCAGTAAAATAATATGCACAGTGCCTGACATATGCAGAACGCACACAAAAACGCACTACAATGTCCAACAAGATAAAATATTTCAGTAAGGCATTTTCTTCGCTGAAATAAGCCTAATTTTCTTTTTGTCCGAGTTCCACTAGTATAGCGGTCGCGTGGAGCTATGCACGCAATCGATTGGCCGTGAGTAACAAGTAATAGAAAATATAAAAATAAAAAAAAGGAACAGAATACATGGCTTGATCACTGCTTGCGGTATGCGGTGCTGTATATCGATGCATTCAAGCGCACGGTTACAAGACACGGCTTTTGAATCTCTGCGGCGTGGATATTATCGTACAATGCATGCAATATAATAGCCACCTTTTAGAAAAAGTGCTTCGCTAAATGAATTCTCCAGCCAGCGCAAATAGGTTTTGGCACTTCGCTAAAAAATGTAATACACGATGACTTGTACGCGTTTGCGGCGTGTGAAAATCGGCGACTCCTTTTGAATCTCATTGGTGAGACAAGAAAAGAAGTGGAAATTTCGAGGGTTCATTTGTTCTTTTTTTTAGTCACAATATATTGAGAACGAACAACACTGCCAAGGAAAGTATAGTTAGTAGTAAACGTAACGTGAAAAAAAAGAAAAAAGAGACGAAAAGATTGCCTGTCGTGGGCAGAGAGCGAACCTGCGACCTTCGAATAACGCATCCGCAGGTTGCAGGTTCACTCCCTGGCGACAGCAAGCGATCTTTTCATGCAGTTTTCGATTACATCACAACAACATACCTCGTACTTTCCTTGGCAGTGTTGTGTGTTCTCGTCAATATTGCCGAGACAAGGAATTATGAATTTATAACGCTCCCGAAAGCTAGCTGCACTAGTGAGCAGCAAGTTACGACGGGAAAGCCAGCTTCTACTGGCACCACGCATCGCTGAAAATGTTTCGTGGCTGAAGTGGCTAAAGACTAATTGTTTTACTGACAAGACTTTCGAGGCTCTGGGCTGTGGCTTAGCTTACTCGTCCGCAGTTAAAGAGAGAGAAAGAAGGAGAGACAGACAGTCGGCGGCTGTCGTTTACCGTGGATTAGCGAAACCCGAGAAGCCGAAACTCGCGCAGGAGGGTCCAATTCGCGGAAGATGGAAAACGGTGCCTCTACAGACCAAAAGTGGACCGCCATAAAGACAAAGTTCATCAATAAGAGAGAGAGAGAGAGGCTTGAGCGTGGCTGCTCGCCCGAAGCCACCAATCATGCAACAAAACGAGCGAAACGTAGCTTAACGTTCAAATAACAAAACAGGCACACAAACATACAAGGACAACAAATATCGGATGTCTGGCCAACCAGATTGGAAACCGGGAAACGGCCAAAAAAAGAGAAGCGCGGCAAGCGAATGCACCGAGATTGGCTTCGCGGTATTATTAGTAGCCCACGTAACGTCAGACAAATAGGAAACACACAGCGATGGGTGGGGAAGGGGGAGGGAGGGGGGTTGACGAAGGAGGGTGAGGTTGAGTGGTAATAGGAAGAAGCAGCGGAACGAAAACAAAAACAGAGAGGTGAGAAGGGGAGAGGGTGGCTTCGTGGCGGCAGTCTCGGTCAAAACCAAAAGTGCAGCGGCAGCCGCCTGGCCTATAGCGAGTTCCCCCCCGCGATGCCAGGCACGGGATGGTACGGGCAAGGAAGCGCACTGCTGCCCTACCAACCAAGCGACCGACTCGGGCGGCCGTCACACTCACCGGAGAGAGCGAACGCCGGCGCGCGCGCGAAGCCAGCGGACCGCTGCGCCCCGACCTCTCTGTCTTTCTCTCCTCGCTCGGCTATGTTGCATCACAACCCCCCCCCCCCCCCCCCCCGGAACAGGGAGATGGCGGTGAAGTGGAGGACGAGAGGAGTTGCTCTTAAAAGGAAGAAGCTTCGCCGCCGCGCAACCTCCAAAACAAAAACCCATCGCCTCCTTCTCCTCCGACGCCCAAGCGGAGAAGGTCACGGGCGGACGTTGAACGCGGCGGCGTTCGCGGTCTCTTCCGGTGTTTGCGGGGACGGCGTGCCTCGCTGCCTCGCCTGCTTGCCTTGCCTGCTCCTTTTGCTCCAGGGCAGGTTTCTGCGACGGACGCGTCGCGTGCGAGTTTGATGATGAAGCGCGCGGTGGTGCACGGGCTGGGCGAATAAATGGCGTTCTCGACGCCCTTCCAGGAATGCGTGATGCATCACTTTTAGGCGACGCTCTTCTAACTCGCAGATTTCGGCGGCGTCGTACGCAAGCGAGAAGAAATGTGGACCTCGAAGGTGCGCCCGTCGCATGCGCATTTGTGTGCGCTGATTTTTTTTTTCCGAGAAGTGGTGGGCTATCGATTCCGAGCTTGTCGACAATCAGCGTTGCTGATATGATTGTCATTTTTATCGAGGTTACCAAATTTTATTGTTGCGTAGATGCGAACACCTGGCTGTCGTTGTTGCCTGCAGCAAGTGAAGTGTTGCGCTGCTAAAAAGCAGCAAAAGTTAAAAACTGGTGTGTCAAGCACGCTAACGCAAACCTTCGCTTGCTGCCATTTTCCCGATAGTCCAAGGAATCCTAGTTTTTCTAAAGATTATGTCGTCCTTTGACCTCTCCTAAACCACATTTTGGGGGTGGATATGGAGCATACTGGTCAAAATATTTAAGTGCCGTATTCATAAACGTGCGCAGGGTGACCCTTCAGGGGGGGGGGGGGGGAAGGTTCGTCACGGCGTCCCCCTCTCTATTATGTCAATGTATGGGGCTGACTTTACATCCCCCTCCCCCCTCCCTAACTGACTGCTTAACAGCCTGTTATTTGGTTGATACAGACACCAAAGTAAGCATTGAAGAAATGACCTCATTGCAAGCTTAACGAGGAGCGATAGCATCATGACGCGTAGTCTTCGTAATGACACGAGTACGCTGGGAAGCTTCAAAACTCGACTCACCCATCCACGCAAACGGACATAACCTTTCTCTTGCGTTGAACGGTCATGAGGTGTCATCGCTCTTATTAGCGTTTATCAATGCACGTCGTATGAAACATTCTAGGAGTATATGAAAACGCCATACTAATGCATTACACTCTCTGTAGTTAGGTCGGTTCCGATTCTCACCACGATCTGAAGGATTACATGGTGGAGATGTTCGTTACCAATTAAGATGAATGAAAGAAAAAAATAATAATATTTGCTCGTCTTTTACATCACGATGTAGCAATATGCGAAGCCCGTACGTTGATGATCCACCATTGTGGTTCTGTGTGGCACTCGCTCTACTAAGCTAGACACGTTTCCGGGCTAGTTGGTTGTGGTTCATCATTCAAATGGTTTGGGTGTACGTTAAAAAACCCCGGGTGGTCGAAATTTCCAGATCCATCCACTACGGCGTTTCTCATAATCATATGGTGATTTTGGGACGTTAAACCCCACACATCAATCGATCAATCAATCAATCAATCAATTTATCATCTATATGTATACACTGTGTTTGTGTTTGTTTATTTGTTTGTTTGTGCGTGTGTGTGTGTGTGTGTGTGTGTGTGTGTCTTCTTTGTCCCTGTCGTGATACGCCATATGAATGATAAGCTTGAGGACGTGGGTTCGACTACCAGCCACTGCGTCTGCCTTCGGATGGGGGCGAAATTGTAGTGATTCTCACCTACGCAGATCCGTGCCCATTAAAGAACCCCAGCTGCTAAAGAAAATTGACCCATAGTCCGC